>NW_022730884.1:423305-466559 GCF_011630105.1 Anneissia japonica | reverse complement strand
GTATTTTATATATCATATCACTCCAATTGATATTAAATTCATAACTTTATAAATCCTCTCTCGCTCATACATGGTTGGGATACATATAGTATAAATCATGTCTAGTGCTTTTTCTATTTGGATTTGTCATCTTATACCCGATTCACACGTACAAAAATCTTACCAAATATAACAAAATGTAACCAAAAGTAACATTTTACGGCACGTGTGAAAGTACCTCCGTGTAATATCCTTGTAAAATCTCGGGACGTCTCGGTAATCTTTACCAGCCTCGCTGAAGCTGGTAAAGCTTCCAAAATGTAACATGGATGGATCTGCGCATGCGCAGGGATTTCAACACAACAACAATCTATTGTTTCACGGGGTTCTTTAAATTTTCTTCCTTCTGCATACGATTCTGATCCATTAGAAATAGATAGGCCTAGTTTTTCTCAATGATGAATGAATTACCCTTGTTATTTATGTTTAGTAACGGTAGAAGAAGAAGATATACATAAAATGAACGTCGAGATGGTGTTAGTACTATTACTAGTATTACAAGAGTCGACAGAAACGTTGGAAGCTATGCCTAGTTTAGTAGTAGTAGTACAGCAGTTGATAAGGGTATTGATTGCTTCGAATGTTTACTGTGATGGTGAGTTCAACAGTCCATCTGTGACAGGGGTTCTCAACTAGGCCTAGGCTAGAACTATATCGCAGTAGGGGAAAAATGGTTCATTGAATAAACACTGAATCAATTTTACACAACCTTGGCATTACCTTACAGACGCGTGTGAATGCTTTTTATCTCGGTAGGAATAACTCGGGAGATCGCTCGGTTACAATTTGTTACTTTTTTGTTAAATTTAACTTCATGTGTGAATCGGGTATTAGAGTAGAAAAAAATGTCCCCTCATTCTCCTTTTTTTTAAATATTAGGACAAGAAACTACTTTTTTTTTTACTTGGACTTACACAACCATTGTAATTTCGAATGAAATTATTTCTGCTATATAAAATGGAATTAAATACTAAATTAAATTATTTCTGATCTACACTCAATCTGAAAAGTAAATTGAATTATTCAAGATCTATACTAGTAAAGACATAAATTTAATTATTACAAATCTAGACACAATATGAAGACAATTAAATAACTTAATATCTATAATCAATGTGAAGACTAAAATCAAATACTGTAAATGTAGTATATTTTTCTATCATAGTGCTTTTGTTTGATTTTTTTTATAATAACAATAATTTTTTTTAGTTTGAAAATATCAAATATATTTGTAAACTAAAAACAAAATCAATTAAACATATATTTATTATGTTTTATAGTGATGTTATGTAGAATTGGTGAAATTATATAAGAAGCAACAATTTTACAGTTTTGAGGGCACTGTTGAAAAACAGAAGAAAAAAGTGGCTAATTCCAGGCCTGAATAAAAAAAAATGCTTGACGGCACAAATGACCAGAGGGCATTTTTATAAAGTAAATAATGGCTTCTTAACCTTCTATTTACCAAATACCACCCAAAATAACTTGCAAATCAATCATCATACCTCTTATTTATATTTACTTTTATTCATTTTTATAATCTCTATGAATTTATATTTTTTATACCATTTTTCGAAAGAAAATTGAATAATCAATCTTGAAAACTATGTTATATATGCGAGTATGTTTTACACCATTATAGTATATTTGTACGTCCATTTTTGTCATTCTGTTCTCCAGTGACTGTTCTATTTTGTCATGTCTCTCTTGAATGTTACCTAAAAGCCCGGCTTTTCTGTTTTTAATGGATTTGTCTTTTATTTAAAATATCTATATCTTTTTTCTTTGAGAAATTTCAGTAACGTTATAACTAAAAAAAATACACTTAAGATTTTATAATCAATATAAAATAAAAATGAGGCATGATAGTAGTAGACAATGGAGTTTTGATGAGCACAGCTCTAAAAATTGAGGATAAGTTTATAATCAGTCATAATAATTATTCTGAGAGCATTGGGAATATCAAAGCCCTTTGGCATTTCAATGTATAAACAAACCTATTGCTAAACTTAACACAATAAATTGATGTAGAGAGCATTTTCTTAACATATGACGATGCCTAAAATATATGTACGATATGATGGTAATAGCTGTCGTGGATTTGGAGGGGGGGGGGGTGTAGCCAGCCTGGGCCCCATCTGAATTTTTTCAAAATTATACAAAAAAAAATGGATAAAAAAAGAAATTTATATTCCAATTGATGTCTGAGAGTGTAAGACGTATTTCATGAAATGAAAAATGACTATAAGAACATACTAGACACCGGCTATATTTTGGGGACCCTGCTCACTCGAAAATTGATGTTTGTACAAAAAAGACGTTTTACTGTGTATATACAGTACAGTACCTTGCTGAAGTTAACCATAGTAGCTCCACTCTGTGTGAGTAAAAACACCGTATCTGGGAAATTTATGTACATCTATATCTTAAATAGGTCTCTGTAGTCTCGTGTTAAGACGCTCGCCTTGATGGCAAGAGGTTGCCGGTTTGAATCATACCAGAGAAACTTTTTTTCGTATACTATAACTGAAAAAGGAATTTTCTGTTGAAGCGGTATATCCTTGATATGTTTATAATATATACTGTATAATATAATATAACATACCTGACTACTCAATATTACAACAGCATGGTTAAAATGATGGTATTCCATTGTGGCCTTTGACCCGTATAATTTTGCCAAGGGTGACTGACTCCTAATAAGGAAAAGAATAATGTTTTCAACATAACATATATATTCACAAACAGCATAATTAAAATGAATTTGCAATTTGTTATTTTATCTTGTGGCCTTTATTAAAGGGTTGATTTATGAACTTTTGTTATTTGACAGGTCGTTCACAATTATCAACATTTTAACAAGTGCAAAAACAGTAGGCTAAGGATCGCATTTGAAACACCATATTTAATTACGGTACTTTCAGACTGCCACCCACAATCAGTAGATGGTGTTGCGTCGTCAACGCCTACAGGGAGCGGAATTGGATTCGTCGGCTGACGATCGTACAGCCATTGCACGACACAGCAATTGCCCAACTTTACAAATACAAGAAAATGTTGACTTAAATTGCAGTACTTTGTTTTAAAAAAAGGACATTGTTTTTGTTTCACTTTCAGAGAGGGCTGGAGGGGTAGAAAAATAATCCTTGTAGACTTATGAATATATAATCAAATGCTGGCTATGATTCTGAAATTCTCCCGGTTCTATTTAATTTTAATTTGTTTTAATCTAGATAGATTTAACAATAGCAACATCATTAAAATAATGAAATGCAATAATACCTAATCATTTCATTTTAAATAAATAAATTCAATAATATTGAGTTTAGTTTAATTTTAAACTAAAACACTTCAAAACAACAACAATAATGTATTCTTTGAAACAAACATGCGCCATTACAGAATAAATCTATTGAACGAATTAAAATCAATCTTTTAAGGTTGTGGCCAATAAGAATTGAGGAAGCTGGTTACATCATAGGCATTTTATTGGCCATTGTCTACACATGGCTATCAATCGGACAGCAATAACTGCTCTTGTCTCCTTGAAATAAAAGTAGTTGAACTTAAATTTAGGATTATATACCTATCCGAGTTTTCAGCCTCATCAATTATGATGATGGTGACTAACAGACACCACACGCATTTATGTATTACATTCCGAAAATGAACAGGGCTACTTAAGTATCATATTACAATTTAAATCCACAATAATGATGCAAGTCTCAATCACATAATGCATAATTGTCTAGGTCTCTACATGCTTGACATACTGTACCAATGTACAATACTATGAAATCCTTTCCTTCGAAAAATAAATTTCTATTACATTGCACTTTTCACAATTACATGTATCTCTATTTAATTGTATATTGTTTACAAAAGTACTGTGGATAATTAAATTAGGTATATTTTAGTTACTTTTCTTGAAATGCGTTATTTGTTCCTCTGTGGTCCAAATCATGACACAAGCACGCCACCAGTAAGGACAATTTCTCCAAGTCTGTTAACACTAAGTTTGCCGTCTGTGAAACAAAATAATGATGATATACACATAATAAGAATGATTAACAATTTATTCAAATACAAACAAAACAAATCATCTTTCTCGGCTGGCCATAGATACCCCAGCTTGCACTCTTGACGAGCTGTGAAGTGATTGATGGTTGCAAAGTGGTTTCAGCTATGTTTCAACCATAGGTGTATTTCATGGCATATAATATAAATAAAATAAATATTGTGGCCGTATCTTAACATTAATTATGGTAGCATCAGGTATCAGCGTGCTTTGTCAAAATAAAACAACAACAACAACAACAACAACAACAACAACAACAACAACAACAACAACAACAACAACAACAAGAATAATAATAAAAGATTGAACACTAAAGATTGCTATAAAAAAAAATCATATCTTTAAGCCCTGTCCAGACTATCAAATTTTATTTGACGCACACATGTGACATGTGAATATGATGACATCACATCATGACCATATATAGGCACATTATAACTAAATATGGGCATACAACAGTTATTTGTCTACGAAAAGCTTGATAATCGGGACTGAGCTTTACACTAACCCCCATAAAAAAAAATCACTCACTTTCTCAAAAAAATAAAAAAAAATGCAATACAAATAATCGTGTGAATAAGATTTATACAGGCCGACATATGACCGTGACAACTCTGCAACAGTCATCAAACTTCTTCCATACACTATGAATTAATCTAATGTAAGACATTTCACTAAGTGGCAAGTGATGTTCCAAAGAAAATCATACATTGTAACATTACGCATCAGATGACATTTGAGCGTACACAGACGACTGCAGGATTATCGAATACCTGTCATATTACTGAAGACGGCTACGCATTTGAGAATTGGATAAATGACAAGTTATGAACATCCATATCACTTTTCAAACGATGTAAGCTTATTCATTTTCGAACACATAAAAATTATGATTTTCTAAAAACAGAAGTTCATTTTCACTCTGCATATATTATTCCAGCAATTCATGAAGAAACAGAAAAATAGAGTTGAGCTAATAAGCAGTGGCATATCTAGTAGTCTTGAAATGGGAGGGGGGAGAGAGCTGATGGGACGCAAAAGAGAAGTGGGGGTCGATAATTAAGGGAGGGGGCTCACAAAATAAGGTTAATTATGAGGTGAATTAGCCAATGAAAAAGTGACCTATTTAAAATTTGTTAAATAGAAGCCAATAGAATCTTGTCGATAATTTAAAACTAAAATATAATGTATCAGCTGCGTCAGCTTTTAACCTATTCTGTCACAAAACAATCACCCACTTGGGCAGAATATATGTACATCCATCTGTGCGTCATCTTCATACTGTGTATTCCCAAACCACTAGATTTAATCTAATCTAATTTGGTCAATTATATAGCACCTTTCTTACAGATATGAAGCGCTGTAAGTATTTCCCTGATCATCGGGTCCACATGCTTGAGTTTAGCTGCCATCTTGGCGCAGGAGCAACCCCACCAGGTACCCATTTATACTCTTGGGTGGAGAGAGGCAACGTATATAAAGTGCCTTGCTCAAGGACACACGCGAAATGCACAGCAAGCGATTGAAACCCCGACTTTGAGGTTGGGAAACCAAACCGTTTCCGCTGTGCCAAACCGCTTCCACCAAAAAATGCTTTTGTCCTTCAATATAATTTTCAATCTGTCTTGCAAAAAATAGGGTTTATTCAATGTTGATATCTTATTAATTTTGTAATAACTATAATTGTTTGAAAATCTTAAAACAACATTTTAATTCACAAAAATAGGTCAATGTGCATTTTATGTTTCTTTTATCTGACTTCTTGATTGTGTAGTATATAAAATGATTTTGCAATTTGCTTTCCTTTGTAGGGTTTTTCTGTGTCTTAGACTAATTTCCAATATACATTTCCGGGTGTGATATGATTGATTTCAGTTTTAACTACTTGCACACAATTTTTATGCTTAGAACATTTCAAGTGGGAGGGGGGAATGACTCGGGATACAAGCTTTTTGGGGGGATGTGGACCCTGGCAAACCCTATATACACCAATCTCCAAAGCATAACTGGTTACAATGTGTAGATTTAGTTAAGTCAGCTTTCAATAGAAAATTAGAACAAAAAATATTTATCTCGCTTTTAATCAAGAAAAATGCATAAATATACTGTTTGTTAGTTCTTTGCAGAGATCTTCGCATTTGGCTAGTACTTAATAAGAGAATTTTAGTAATCAAAATTATGTAATCAAAATTTAATTTGATTTTTAAAAATTTAAACATTCGTATATGTGGGAAAATAAGTCATAACCACAATCTTTCAATTAGTTTTTAAAATATTTTTTTAAAATGGTATCTTATTAACCATTCCCAAATTTTCCATCAAATATCCCTTCAGAGTCTTCAAAAAACATCATAAATATATTTTTAAAAAAAAATTTCACAGGAGCCTGGCTATAAAATAATTATTAACACTAGCAGTTGATTGACAAAACACCCTCCAGGTTTAATTAACCTACCTGTAGTACTGTGTACATGACTTGCATAACGTTAAAAGCATGTCTGTAATTATGATAAGCAACAGGTCGATAGTTCTTTCTGACCGTTAACAGCCATCGACATAAAACCTTCAGTAAGAAAAAAGATAGATTAAAATAAATGATGGTCATAATAACTTATTAAAATCCATAGCAGCATTATTATCATCTTCATAGTATATCATAATTCCATCACCACTACAAAGATCACACCATTATTTTCACCTCCTCGACCATTACCACCACATGATCACTACCATCAACACTCCAGGATCATCACCATCCTTGTATACTCAACATTAGGCTATCATACCAATCGTCTTGAATCATGCAGGACGGTCCCGCATTTCAAAGTGATTTTGGATGAAACACGCATTTTGCAAAAACACAGGCGTGATCATAAATTTGTCACGCATTTAGCACAAGTATGCATGATAACAAATTATCACATAAATTCAGGGGAAAATTTATTTAAAATCAGAAGAAATTGGTTTAAGTAAAAATATAAAAATGGTCATGCAGTAGCTTGAGTCATAGAGAGCTTCTCTTGTTTGAGAATCAATTCACAGAGAAAATTTCTTTTTCCTGACCAAAACAACCTAGCCAACACGCACTTAGTAGAATCTAGTAGTCTCGCGCACTCTTGCGTGTTCATTGTGACAACCAACCATTGATTTTGTGACTGAAATCCGGATCCCCACCGGGGTTCTGATACCAGGGCCCTGGCGGCCCCCACCCCCTTCCAACTGGTGTAGTCACGCATTTCAAATCTCTCAGGTTGGTAACTATGCCACCATAAGGTCACAAGCATCCTCATATCACCAGCTCTCTTTCTCCAAGCAAGTTAAACATACAAGATCAGCTCTTTTTACAGCTTTGTACAGTTAAAACAATGGCTTAGTATTGTATAGAAAAATATGATATTGTGTCCCAAATGATCATCTCCCCACTCACAGACCATCGATGATCCCATATGATAATCTCTCCACTCACCAAGCCTCATAAAGACATTTATAGACTATCAAGTGTTTAAATCCCTTTCACTTGATCGATCATCTTCATTAAATATGACATTTTCAAAGCAAAAGTATAATCATTCAAAATAATCCTAAAAAAACACATTCAAGCCAAAAGGCTTGACTTAAATCACAACCTGTCTGAGAATTCAAATTCATCATCTTTTTCATAATTACCAAATATGGAGTGAAAGATTTTGTCTCAAAATAGTATAATATTATTGTAAAACCAAGGGCTGTGAAATGTGATTTATGGCTAAATAAATCTATGGAGTTTTTTTCTGCAAAAATAAAAATCCTTTTTATGTCACAGAATGATTTAGAAACAGTGATTCTCACTTTTATTTACCTCTGGAATTTTATGTGTTTTAGGAAATTAGATGAAATGCTTTTACAGTCATAAGGATTCTTACTTATTGATGTTGGTCTAGTTTTAGGTACCGTACTCATTATTAAGCCCATTAAGGCAAGACATTTTATACCTTTTAGTCAACTTGTTTTTTAAAGATCGTCAGAGCAGGGCGAAATTGCTCTATAAATTTTCTTATTTAGCAAAATGGTTTTTACCAAAAGTATCTAGCAAAGAGTATAGAATTGAAAAAGGTCTGACTCTCGATCAAGGTATTTTTGAAAGGATCTCAAAAGTATGACTGTCCCACAAACTACAGGGCCTCCTTCAAAAGAATGTAAGGGACATTCATATCGAACGCGTATTTGCATCTGTTATGGAGAGCAAAATTGTCAATTAATTACAAACTGAAATACTTTAGTTTTAAATAGAGATATCTCTATTAAATAGAGATATAGTTAAAAAAAGATGTCTTTACTGTACTTGAATGTAAGATACCTCTACTAAAAATTAAGAAACCCCTAATTGCAATTAAATAACATTTCGGCTTGCCATAGTACACATGTTTAAGTTTCGAACATGCATAATCAGGACATTCGTATCTCTTGTAATTCTATACTCTTTGCATCAGGCAGAGAAAATCAAAAATAAAGTTTATTGATGAATATAAACAGTGTAGTATAGAATTGATAAAGTTATAATTAAGGAAGAACACTGATATGTTATTTTAGGTGATATCAAGGAAGCAGACGGGGTAATAAAAATAAATACAAATTTTTTTCTGATACTTCCATTTCTTGTAGCAGCGAGTACAGTAACTGTTCAAAAATAAAATCAATTTTTTATTTAAAATCATCATTATTGGCAGGCAGCGGGTTTGCAAAACAAGAAAAAAATCTGCCTTGCAATCTTTTAATGTTTTACTATTTTGATTTTATTCTAGGACCAACAAAGGGGAGGAAATCAGATGAAAATACACCTATACTAGTTCATCCACCTGAACATAAAAAAAAAACCAATAACATATGTCAAATAGCCAAATACTAATGCAACTCATGTATAAAGCTGAATACTATGGTAAGTTATGTAGAAGAATGAATAATAGAGTACTTTTGATATTGTATGAGTTGTTTGTTATGAGAGGAGCTGAACAATGTTCAAAAGTGGCTTAAAATTAACAAACTCAGCTTATATATTAATAAAACAGAATATACGATCATAGGGACATATCAGAAGCTTTCGAAGATTTCAAACATTTATACTTATATTCAAATTGATGAGCAAAGTCTGAGGGTAAAAAGTTGTTAAGCACCTTGGAGTATATGTATAGATGAAAAAAATTAATGGGAAAACCATGCTGATAATGTAAATGATAAGGTTTTGCAGGGCTTGGTACTATCTAAGAAAGTCAAATGCATTAGCCTCTCAAAAAATTCAAAGTAATATACAAAACTATCATAGCTCCACACTTCGACTACTGCAGTGTCGTTTGGAGTAATTCATAGAAAATATTTTAATAAACTCCAAATCCTGCAAAACCGTGCAGCAAAGATTATTACAAGATCTTCACGATGTGACTCAGTATGTGGCTTAGTATTGTATAGAAAAATATGACATTGTGTATGACAGCAAAGATTATTACAAGATCTTCACGATGTGACTCCAGCACTCAAGCCTTGCAAGACCTTACCTACTTAATCTTAAACAAAGAATGCACAATACTGAAGCAATAACTATGTATCAAAATCTTCAATAGCAATGTTCCATCATATCTTTCTGACCACTTTCGCATAAGAGAAAATAGTTACAACACCACACTTGCCAATGGTATCAATTTTTAATATTCCTAAAATGAACACCGAGTGTAAGAAAAATAGCATCTCACATGGTGCTAAGCTATGGAATGACCTATCAGATGAACTTGTTCTTCCAATCTACAAATTTGCAAGCATAGTCTTCTTAATTTCTGTTTTAATTCATTGTCATCCCTGAAACTTAGAAATACCGGGTTGGTGTCTGGCGGGGGCTAGTATCACTGGTAATATAAATATGTTTTGTTGTTTTCTTTAATTCATTTTGTTTTAAATAATTTTTCTTCCGATTATGTAAAAACACTCGGGTGATTTGAGTGTCTCTGTGTTTAAAAGAGGGATTTTCCCAAGCATTGTAAGGGACTTCTTCAATTTTTTTTATTATTTTTTTTTTAGTTTGCATGAGAATTGAGAATGCCTGTAGTAAAACACGCCATCTCATTACTTATATTCATATTCATACTATTATTAAATGTTTTAACTGAATTTTTTAAGGATTTCCAGACAGACAGTACCTTGAACTCTATAGTGTATCTATGTTGAGTAGATACAGTAGATCAGTACTTACCTCATAGTCCATCTTAAACCTCTGTATCAGACCCATATCCAAAAAGATTCTGAGCGAGGCTTTTGTCATTTCATCAGATTTCAGAGAAAAATCGTCAAAATCGAACCGTGAAATACGCAATGAACGTTTATCAGGAACCTTTGCTGACTGAAAAAAAAAAAAACATGGCAAAATTTTATTTATAAGCATTACATCAATGCCAAAATTTTAAATAAAAGAAATATGATATACAGGTGTCCCTCCAACTAAAAACCCCTCCAATTGAAGACCATCTTTAACTACAGACAACAAATGTCTTTTTATTATTATAGAGACCAAAGCTGCTAAAAACTATGGAACCCCGGACCCAAAAGTGGTTTTTAATTGGGCGAGATCTGTATATTATATGTCAGAACTTTTTACTTATTGATATGATGGGAAATGATTGATATTATGAAGATTAAGTTATGAAGTAAAAAAAAAATGCATGAAAAAACATTGATATTACTAAGACTCAAACTTGAACTGCAATTGGTAATGCTGAGGGTAGAATGGAAGATCTCTACTATGATATAAAAAACAAAAAGCCTGGGAGATCTAGTTATGTTTGTTGTATCACCATGAAGTGACCAAAGTTGAGTATGTAGTGTTTATACATTTCACCTTAAATTTGCATCGGCACCTAACTTGATCACCTAAAGAAAATGCAAGTTACAAGTTACGATAGTGCATCATCTTTCGAATGAGATGTTTAAGCCATTGGTCCTGTGTGTAATATGGCCCATATGCATGTTAAAGAAAACACAGTACACTATTCGGAAGAGATGGGAATTGTCTCCCGGTGTACTGTCCAATTCACCACCACAAGGACCCCACTGGTGTGCGATTCCCACCAAAAATACTCCTACTCCTCAAATTTGCATTGCACCTAAAAGAAAATGTAAATTACATTGGTTTAAGTAACCATTCATTAGTATTAAAAATATGTAAAGTTTAATTATGTTACTTTTCACTAAATACACATCTTTGATATACAGGCTTTTAATCCAACAAAATGGTGTCTACCATTTTGCTTTATGTACTTATAAAACTTTAATAATTCAAAAAAATAACAATTAAAATAATAATCAAAAAAAATAAAATATTATTAATAATAAAAACTAATAACACAAAATTAAATAATAATAAATATAAATAATAACAAACAAAAAAACAACAAATAATATTAATATTAATAACAATAATTTTCATTTAGTAACAAGATTTATATAAAGGGTTTATGACTATACTCCATTAGTACTTGGCCTCTGTTAAGTAGGCATAATAAGTCTATATACATCCCCCATGGCATTTACGCAAATTATCAAGGAAGTTGGAGTACTGCAGAGACGTCTTCCGGAGATCATCATGTCCATATAAGTACCATCACACCGTCATTAACCTTTGAAGTTTTAATTTTCAATCTGATAAATTTAAATTGCAAACATCAAAAGCCTTTCTTCTTACAAAAAAAAAATTCTGTTATCGTTATTATTTGAAATCAACATCAGTTGCCCTACAGTGGATTGACGATATATTTTTCAAATAAGAAAGACGTTCGAAGCGATATATTTTACACTTACTCAATTAATTCCTAGGGATTTATATAACCAGATATAGTAACTTGATAGATCACTTTAGACTTTAGGTCTGCGATGTAACTTTTGACTATATAAATTTAACATTTATATCCCTAGGGTTCATAGCAAAATATTACCATAATTGGTATTCTGAATTTCATTAATAAATAATCTGCTATTAAATATACCTCTTAATTATAATAATAACTAAGAATCTGGATTTCTCACAGTCCTATTCTCCTTTGCTAATGAACTATCAGTACAAGAACTTGCATATTCTAAAATTCATTCTTCTTTGTTAATAAAGAAAAAAGGGATTGCTAATGACTTTGATGAATTTTTCAACTGTATTGTTTGTGACATTTCCCTAGAGTCATACGCTTTTTTTGCATGAAGCTGACTCGGTTTTTTCATTCGCCGCACTGTTAAGTACCGATATGGCTTAGGGGGTAATTTACAATTACCTATACGTTCAGAAACCCTAAACCCAAGTAAACAACATGTGATTCCTCAACTGGAAATCTGCCAACATTTTTTACTTCATTAATATATTTTTCTCTAAAGAATATTGTCTTTGTTTCTGACCAAATTTTTTATCAGTGCAGTGTTCACTGCCGAGAATAGAGGTTTGTTAAATCTAACAATTACTATAGTGTAAAATAATTAAGTCTTAATTGAAATAACTATGAAGTGATAATATATTGGTGAATTCTATTTTTTATTTTGTTAATAATAAAAGTAAAATAATTAGGTGTTAAATCAGGGGCGGATCCAGAGATGTCCAAAATGGGGAGGGGGAAATTAAGTGAGCGTGTATGCCATCAAATGAGAAAGAAAAATAAACCTGACAGATGGGGAACAAGGTTCCTATCGGTGTCATTAATATTTTTTAGAATGCTACACGGATGTAAAAGTTCACACTGAAAATTTTCCACACTCATTTTGCCCTTAGTTCTCAGAAATAAGCAAGTTTGTCCATTGTTATACTTGGCAAAATTTTGAACTCGCTAGCAGCGACTTGTGTATTGCGACTTGTGTATCGCAAGAACAATATACAATCGTACACACTCTGGTGGATCCATTCCGACTTGTAGAAAAACTTTGGTGGACCACAAAAGTAGTGCATATTTCATATTTTTGGAAAGCATATGCACTGGCTTTCCTATTTATCCATAGTAGAATTCCGAGACTTAGGTGGAAGGGTGGGGTGTACAGTATGTCACAATATACTGATTTAATGTTTATCCAAAAATTGTTTTCAAGCAAAAGGGCACAGCCTACAGGAAGTGCTACATGTATGCAAAGTTCATAACATAATCATTTGGAAATTCATGTTTGCCTGTTTATAAAACTGTGACGAGACGTCAGTGTAACATACAGCTGCCCGCACGCACATACACACATACATATACCACTTAGATTGCATTGGTTCCTATTTCTTAATAAAGTAGGTAAAAAAATGACATACAATGCCGACTTGCACAAGTTTTATATTTATTTCCTTAAAATTTGTAGTTTTTTTTTATACATGGAGAAAAAATTGAGCCAGAAAAAAATGCCCTGGAAAAAGGGCTCCAAAATATTCCTCCTGTAAAAAAGGCCCTGATTAACAGTCAAGTAAAAATGGCCCCAACTGCAGTAAAGATTTAGAATTTTGTTTACAAAAAAGACATATTTGACCAATAGGTAAAAATGAATATGAATAAAATGTCTTGTATGACATCTGGTGTAAAAAAATGGTTCTATCGACACATAGGTCAAAATGGTCCCATTTCACAGAAATTAAAATGGCCCCAATGACAAATTTGTAAGAGATGGCCCAATTGATTGATAGGTAAGAATTCCCCCTTCCCCACCCATTGCTGGGTTTTTGTAATAAGAGTTTTATTTATATATACTACATTTAACTATACCAGAACTCTTTCAATACCATCATCATCCTCCTCCTCATAATCTAAATTATTATTTTCTGTGCTTGTATTCTCTTCTGGCAAAGTAAAGTGCAATGATTTATAATTATCTTTCTATTTTATAACCCGTCTGTAATATGTCATGTTTTTTTATAATCCTGTAAGTGGTATGTTTACAAATAAATAAATAAAATAAAAAATGTTTTGATTTATTTATTTATTCTTCATTTAATACTGCATGCACTTTTCGTATTTGTGTACTGTTTGTCAAAGTTGAAAAGCAATTCAATTAACATAAACATTCCTAAATATACAATAAAAATAATTGAGAATTAAAAGAGTTTTTAAAAGATAAAATAGTCATGTCCAAGAAATTATTTTTTAATTGTGTAAATGTGGAAGATCATTCCACAACTTTGTAACGATACAAAAAAGTTCTCTTGTCTTGACGGTTATTCCATTGTGGTACAGTAAATTTATTATGAGTTTGACTAAGTGTACATTTAGAATGGGAATCAATATCAATATTGAAAGAAAATTTAGAAGATAGATTAGATGAAGCATAACCTTTTAAACATTTAAAGTCATTAGGGCATGAGCACATTTCCGGTTCGAGTAAGATCGAAACAGTACTGGGTGTGGTCTGCAGGAGTTTGTAATCCATCAGTTCATATGGTCATCGAAAGTGTATTCTTAAAATTTGCAATTTCAAGTAGAAGTTAAAATTACATAAAATTTGATCAGCGGCATACCTATAAGTTTGAGTACTGGGCCAAGAGCACAGTCCCTTCCAAAAAAAGCCCGCTCCCCAGACACACCTCCTCACCCACCCAGGGAATTTTTGTAGTTAAGTCACTTTAATTTGCCAACTACCACACCCACCCCTCCTATATGTAATCATCGAGTCCTCCCATTTCATCTCCTTGCCCCAACCTGCCTTCACTCCTTGATTCGTAACTGAATTTGATTAAATAGTAATCCTTTTCCAACCAAGATCACGCTGATTAGTATGCCGCACAGCATTCTAAGTTCTGTATTTTTTCCAATTTCCAAATGGTTAATTATCGTATGAGTATGCTGCTCTAGTACTATCCACTTGACGATCTTGATATTTCAAGATGTATCTATACAGAGTCTCATCGTCTCCACGTCGCACAACATATATCCACAATAATACTTAAGTAATTATCAGATTCTTATGACCACATACATGTTCTAGTTGATATTTCATGATAAACAATGCTTAAAATAGGTATCACTATCACATATCTAGTTACATTGTGATAGTTTTGCCTCAGTGTTAAATATCAACAAAGAGTTTCAACTTCCGAAATGCAATAAATTGACTTTATCTCTGACCATCGGTTAATAAGAACATGAGCCCATAGAAACATAGAAAAAGATTAAGTTTCAAACTAATTCGGCAGACACATTTTTTCATGAAATGTACACGAAACTTCAGAAAATTTAATCAAGGTAAACTTGTACAAAACAACAGTTCAATATTTCCTGTAATTACTATTGTACCTGTATTAAATATTTATTTTAATAGTTAACAATGCTTTCAATATAGAAGTTGAACTAATTATATTTAAAAATACTTGATAAGCATGTTTCTGTTCAATCATTGGAAGTCTTATTCCAATCATAGTTACAATTAGATTCTAAAATAAAACTTTTAATCAAGAATTTAGGATATTTTACAAAAATGTCCAGCTCAATTGCAGATAGCCACTGCATAATAGAAACCTTTTCAAATTTCCCTGTCCCCATGGTAAGAGCAAGCCTCAAGAGTTTTTTATTATGCATTAAAGTATTGAACAGTCCTTCAAAAGAAATTCAGGAATGTAAAATCTTTAGAAATATTAAATATGCATGTCAAAATATGCTTGTACTGACTGCTTTAATCTACAATATATGTTCCATGTAATATTTTATTGATGTGAAATATATTTTAATGTTTTTTCTCAGAGTTCATGTTTTTATTATGTATTTTAATATAAATTTATGGATACTCAGCGCCTGCTGGGCTCCATGGCCATGATGGTGACATCCATGGCGAAAGTAAGCCACTTCCAGACATAGCTACATTACCACAATATTGAGGGAATATTAACAAAAATGCCTTCTGTATGAAAAGTTCATACCTACTGCAGCCGCAAGATTGGAGTTGCACGGCATTCCACTTCAGACTTAGCAATATTACCGCAATATTACCATCACGGTGCTTTCTGAAGTGTCTGTGAAACAAAAGCAGGTCACATTTGCACAATATTACTCCTTACTTATCAGCAATTTTAAATACAACATTAAAGCATGCCCTCAGCTTGTGATGAATAAAGAGATTAACCCAATGGCTCTCTCAGCGTGCATGACCCTGGTTCATACAAAAAGGTGTTATTACGGCAATATTACCGCAATATTTGGTTGGTATGAATGGTCACCGGTAAGTGTACCGGCATCATTGCCGGAAACTCTTGTCTGAAAACGGCTTAGGGAGTGACAAATTTCTAAACTGGACTGTGCTATCTTCTTAAAATTATCTCTTTGATAATATGCAATCTACTGTAACTACACCAACTGGCACACAGGATACAATTGATAAGAGTAATCCAAAGTCTTGGGTTCAAATCCTGAGTGGGACCATGAATTAGACGATTCTCACCATTAAACTGCAGTAACATAATTTTGAACAGATCTGCAAGAATTCCACAAAGTAATGTCAAATCAAATCAGTTTAAAAATTTATATCATGCCTGCAGCTTTACAATCTCTAGAGTCACTGTCTCAGGTAAGGTAGTGGTCTTTAAGATCATTCCATTGTTTTGTTTTGTTTTTTGGTGCTAATGTAATTTGTGTAGTATTTGTATTTATATTTATTTTGATATGTATGTATAATATGTATAACAATGTAAGTTGTTTATATATGACAATAAATTCAATCTTGAATCTCTCTCTCTTGAACTCTTTAGGTTTTAATCAAAGACCTTTCAATTCTACTTGGTCCTTTTATCAACTGTTCTACATGGATTAAACCCAAGTAACCCCAATATTTTTTTATCAACGCGCCCTTTAACGTTAAGGTTTTAATAACATCATCAGTTATTGTTATGCTTAATTGGAAAGTATTATAATGTTGGTTCAGCAAAATGGTTGCAGTGCATATACTGATACTAAAAATATAGATGCTCATAACTGTAAATTTCAGTTGATCTATAATTAGGGACCTAATAGAACCTGAGAAGTGTTGAAGTTGTATTTGAGTGTTAGATGACATCGTCTGTATTTCATAGCTAATGGATGAGGATTTTCGTAGAATGTCACATTGCAGTCTAAGTGTTTGATGACGCTGCCAACAGAAAGAATTGTGGATGGGCGGGGAGCCACAGGTTGAATGTGTGGAAAAGAAGCAGCTGCAGATCGTATGTATAATGGCAAAAATTTACTTTTGGGATAAATTGACTCTTAAGGACAATTTGAGCACAATTAAAAGAAATCAATACAACAAATCAAACATCATTAATATTTATAGTCAATCAGACTAAAAGGTAGAAAATCAATCGATAAAGAAGCTGCCTACTGCAAAGTCAAATATGATGTAGATCTAGACACGGAATAGAAGGTAAAAAATGTAAACATTACCATAAGGAATTAAGGAGAATTTTAAAAACTAATTTAATTTATAATGTAAATTAATTGAAACACATTTAGAGAGGAAAGTGCACAAACAAGGAAGAAACATTAACAACAGGATAAATCAAATTGCTGTATTATTTATCTGTATCGTTTCTAGCTTCTAAATCTTGCTGAGTAATTCAATTTTTTTTCATATTTTATCACGTACAATAAAGTTCCTTGAATCTTAAATCCTAAATATGGAAATGCAATATGGAAAATTTTTTTTTTATTATTATTGTATACTTATATAGCGCATATCAAACTTCTCTATTTGTTAACCACTCCATTGCTGTCTCTTATACACATCTAGATGTGTATAAGAGACAGGACACAAGCGACAAGCACAGCGAGAGTTTTGAACCCCCGACCTCGAGGTTGGGAGTCCAAACCACAACCGATGCGCCAACCACTCCTTCTATTTCCATAGAAATCATTTGATTTTATAGTTAAGTAAAAATATGTATAATAACAGCCATTATAATAGAAAGGGAACTAAAAACTTGGGTTGCTTGATAATGAAGTCATCCTTAAGTGCAAAGGCAAGACAGTTATTCAAAGGCTAGTCAGTGTATATTAATCTATCTTTGCCTGTCTCCATTAAGACTGACCTAATAGCTTAGGCCACCAAGACAGGGATCTCGCACTAAGACGATTCGCTTCATTTCCAAGCATCAACATCCTCGTTTTCCATGCTGCAACGTTCCATTAACCTGACACCGAAAATGGACCAGTTATATTTAAGTGTGATTTATGAGGTTCTCTTCTGATCTTCGTGATTCACGTTGGTTCATTTCTAACTCATCTGATGCTTAACTCTCATAATGGTAATCAATTGTTTACGGAATTCTATTAACGTACGTACAGTATAGAATCTACATCTGATTAGCCACAATTATCAAACGATGGCAGTATAATCATGGAGAAAATATATATTTTCTCGATGGTACAATCAAAAGTGTCATTTCTGATCCATGGAATGGTCATCTTTTGCATGATCACCACTATGTTCTTGTAACACATTAAATTTTATATACATTTTGGTAAGCTACAAGAACATGACAGCAGCGAAAGTAAAGAGGGCTTGCATAACAATTTTTGAGCTACAGCTACACAACAATAAGGAAAGGAATCCCTCTGGTAAGAGTGCAAGGGGGCATGGTTAGGTGTCATTAAAAATCCTCCGTCAGAGGGGGTCCAGGGGGCAACGCACACACAACCTATGACAATTTTATTTGAAAGTCTTATTTATTTGATTTTAGTATCTACTATGTAACAATATTTTATTATTTTTATCCCAAATTCAATTTTTTCTTACTGACAGAAAGTGGGGAGAGGGGGGCAGTTTTCCTAAACAAGCAGGAATTGGCCTTCCAACTCCTTCCCCCTACCATAGTCACTGCCACCATCCCTGGGAAGATATTTTGGGATGGAGATGTAGTTTAGCTTTCCAACATCAAAATGCTAGCACTCTTCTCACAGCAAAGAATGACATGTATCAATCAACTCATATTCAACACGAAGCCTCAGTGGCCCAGTTGGTTAAGGTGTCTGCATATAAAACAGGAGAGAAATTACATCCCCTCTACAAATACAGCCATCAAATAAACATGAGAGAATCTTTTACGAGTATTCATACTAATATTATCTCTCCATCTTGCATGCATATTGTTTAAATGTCAACCCATAATGATTCTCATGTTTATTGGTTTGGCATATAAATAATATCTCACTCCATCTTGCATGCATATTAAACACAGAATATACTCATTTTACCAGCCACAACTTTGACAATCAAAAACTTATTTTTCGCATTTGTTGTGATTCTTTATTTATTTATTTTATTTATTTTTTTTTTTGGGGGGGGGGGGGGGGAGTGGTTAGAAAGGGGAAATTTGTATTCTATTTCTGTTTGGAGATGTATTGTCTCATGCAATACACCAAACAATATCATAAAAATCATTTTTGAAATTAACTTGCTCATTTTGAACTAACATAAAACCTATCAACTTGAACATAGAAATTGTGTATTTTTAAACTTTTTACCCATAATTTTACAAACAAAAATGTCACTGTAAGTGTTTCATTATTATAGAATCAGGGAAATTCTTAGATTTAACAATTTCTATGCTCAAATTAATCCTTTGTATGATACTGCAAAATGAGCAAGTGAATTTCAAAATGATTTTGTATGATTGTCATTTTCAGGAGACAATACGTCTTTAAATGAGAATTGTTAATAAATCTGCCATTTTAAATCATTATTATTATTTTTGTTAACCACTCCATTGAGTGAAAACATTCAGCAATCAATCGATATTGAGGATTTTACTTAATCTTTATTAAAGTTTTTAAAACAATAAAAAAAATAAATATTTTAAATAATAAATAAATCCTGAGAAATGACAAGGCCACTATGATTGTTTGTGCAGTTGACAAAGTTTGTTTGTGGCGTATTTGGAAATGTACTGTAGTTATCACATGATCTCACTAGCACTGTATCTACAACAACATGACTGCTCTTCTTTTTCCTCTGGGGTGATATCACCAACCTAGTTAACTAGTCAAAGTCAATTGCCCGAGTTAAGACCACGTGGCTTTATAATACTGCCACAATAATGGTGCATGCTTTATGTCTGTCGCTTAATTGATAACAAATAATATAAATTAATAAGCCAATCGCGACATCATCATTGTTAACTCTCAATGTTAAAAAAAAGTTTTCATTATTATTATTTTCCCATCCCAACCGTGCACTAATTTTCATTAGTACATGGTTTCCTTGATTTTTTTTTTGGTTCATGTCCCAAAGGCCAATTCAACTTGTATGTATCGGTATATTGTGCACTGCCATGAAATGTAGGCTAGTGTTTTTACACAGCACTTCAAAGCCTGTCTGCAGGAAGAGAGGACTGACACTCGTCCAATAGTCGTTTGTTGACAAGTGGTAATTGAAGAAATGACTTTCTCAAAAAAAGGTTGCTTAGAACCTGAAGAAAATTACTTCAAATTCAATATTATGTATAAAAAATTAAAGAATTCCTTGAATCAATGTACTGTATTCCAATAAACTAAAGGAACTGAACATTTTAATAGGAATATTCTAGACCTATTTTATAGACTCAAGGAACAAATTTAGAGGCAGGAGGTAGCTGAGGCCTAGATCGTAGCCTAGCCTAGATGAATCATCACAAGATTTTACCTGAATGCATCTCAAAAAAAGTGATTGCAGTATTTTCTGAAATGCTTTAAGAAATATTTAATTTAATCAAAATAGTAAATTCACGATAAGTTCTTTAAACACAATCAAATATTTATTCATTATCCATACTGTGTAACGTCAACTGCCGTGTGTATAGGGCGTATGTCCTGCAGCAACAATCGGCATATGCACAGCTAAATGTAGTACGCACACAGATACACTGATCATATCACTATAGCAACCGATGATCGACTGCTACCATTTGATTATCAAACTAAATTAAAAGATAGCAATTGACTTTATAAAGCAATTAGTATAGTGCATATTTATACACTACGTCATGAAAGCAGATTAATGCATTCAAAAATTCCTTTGTGCATTAATTTAACCATTGTATGATAATTTTCACTAGTGTATGATACTCCACTAATTGCTTATTAATAAATGATAATGGCACCTAATAAAGTCCTGTTGATTGATTGATTATTGGTATTAAACCAACACCTTTTATATCATGTCAAACTTCATAACAATCAACAAAGGTTTGGTGGTGAATCAAAGGTCCTGTAGTGATTGAAATTTTTTTCATGTGTCCGATATCATATCATAACCGCATCCTTAATTCAAGTATATTTGTGTAAATGAAAAAAAAAAATTCCCATCAAGATTCGAACCCAGGTTCTTCTGCCAATTTTTCTGACAACCTAACCAATAAACCAGAGGCAATTTGATTGAAAGCAATTTTCTTCCCACAAAATACAAGTACAGTGAAATGAAGCAGTTAAAACTAAAAGCATATTTACAATATAAGAAATTACTGTAACTGATATGTCCTCATCTTCATTATCAAAACTGACAGACATCTAAGAAAATAATACTTTACATAAATAATGACATGAAGATATGAAATTTAAACCACCTATTTATCAACCTGAAATATACTGTATATTTCGTTTCTACACTGTAGACTCTTTTTTTAGATCATTATGTTTATTTTACTCTCCTTAGAGGAAAGCGACTTGACGTACAAACCACTCTTACGAATAAATTAAAATTTTACCATGCTGAAGCCCATAGAAACAATAAATTTATACTTACAGAATGAATACTTTTAAGATGGATCTTAGCTCAGGTCTATGAAGTCAAGCAGCCTTATTGTAATTTCTAGTCATAATTTCACATAAACTTCAGAAAAATTTACATGAATGTATAACTGATAATTACCAATAATATTCATTACCATAAATTAAATATGCACATAAATAAATTCTTCAATATATTCATCACCATTCTCATCAATTGGTTCTAAACCTCATTTCAATCTAAATAGCATCATGAATAAGGTATATCCTTTGAAAATCAATGAAAGGAAAATGTAGAGGAATCAGAATGGGAGTGGAATTACTGGGAAGATCTGCGACATGAGCTATTAACCTCATTTTATCAGAAAGAACGATTTTTACAGCCAGTGGCTAATAAATGACTCGCAACAAAGGGTTGTATAGCTTAATGATTGACTAGAGACTATCTGGCTCTCTCACTTGTGAATCCTTATAACTGCCATTAGTTAGAAATACAGAGATATTTGTAAAAGTGGTATTGAGTTTGGGCTGAATAATTCTTCTAAGAATATGAGGAAATTCCTTTGGTATACAATGCAAATTCACACATTGTCATAAGGATATAATATTTTTGACTTTACTGTAGTTCCTCTGGTTTATTAAGCAACCCCCCCCCCCAACCAAACAAACACAAAATTGTGCCAATTTTGGCGGTATGGGCTTATAAAACGGGAATCCTCTTTTCAATCACTACACTTTTTTATCACTACACGCCTATAATTCAAAGATATGACATTTGTTTAGAGTATTTGCAAAAGTCAGCTAAAAAACTACCCATTCAAATTATACCTGGGGTTTTTGACCAAGGAATGGCTGTATATGAAATTGGGCATAGAGGGGGATGAAAGGGTGCCGAGAAAAGGGGGATGGGGGCTTATAACTGAGGTGGGCATATACCTAAAGAACTACAGTACTGTACTCTACTTCAAGCCATGGAACAAGACACCTATAAGGACTTTCGCACAATACGCTGACCACTGGATAAAGCACATGCAACACGGACTCCATGTTCCCTGGGGACAATTTAATTATATTCAAAACTACCAGGTATACTGTACCTTCTTGGTTGGAGAGAAAAACAGTTCCTTGCCCATGGACACAAGAACAAATGCATAGCCAGGGATTGGATTTCAACCCAAAGGCTATAAGAAGCTGAACCACAAAACCAGTGCCGAAGCATTTATTTACTGTATTATGAGTGCAACTTAAATTGTTAAATGCAAGTTTACTATTTGCCAAATAGGTAGCATATAAGATTGAATATTATATGTTCATATTTAGAAATATGTTACAATGTCATCATGTGAAAAATGTCATATGTACATTACAATCGTTTTCTAGATGATAGGAAGTAGCATAGCTATAAGTGGATTAGGTGCCCATGTCTCCTCCCCTCCCCTTCTCAGGCTCCTCCCCCACTTAAGATGGAGGCAAGGCCTGTTCGATTTTATATGACCCTTTTACATTGCGAGCGGCTAATATTCTGTCTCTTATAAGAAAGTTACCACACACATATGACCATCTCCTTTTGTATCATACCCTTTTGCAAATCACCTGCCCTACAGTTTATTTTAAATTAGACCCTACAAATTAGACCCTCATATGTATACAGTATCACAATTGCTTGTATCACTGTTATTTTTATATATTTATGTCAAAATTATCGATGAACCTAATGCATATATTATATGCATATTCATTATGCAAATTAATTTATTTATGCAGACATTTCTCTGAAAATTACTTCATCATTCTTATGCAAATCATGGATGGTATATAATGAAATACAAACATTTTTAACAATACATTTTCAAAGGCACAGAAATTATACAAAGGGAATAAATATGTAAAATCTGTGATGAGCATAGATCATGTGTATTCGCTCCATTTAGACAAGGTATCAGTTTGCATGGGAAAAATCAAAGGTTATGTATTATTTTCATTGAGTTTAAATGTGGCATACAATAAAGTACCCCCTAGAGAGTAGATCAGAATTGCACATTAATCATGTATTTATATTGACCCTGTAGAATCTAATGACAATAGAACATATCTAAATGCTATGGCACGTTCAGATTGTATGGGGAAACGTACCTAAAAAGTGAATTGTCTTCCTCTACTTTGTTCATATTATATCGACCATGTCCTTTGGTATTATACTAAAGTATGTTGTCATGGTTGCACAATATGTGGTTTCTTCTTTACTCAAAAATGATGGTTCACACTCAAACTTTAAACAGAGTTTACTTGTTCATCTACTTGCTACCAGTTCTATGTCAACACCACAAATTGTAATGATAATAGTGGCATTTCATATTGATAGCAAGTTTATTTGGCTCTAAGTTTGAAGATGATACACCGAGTTACTCAGTAATAAGCCTACCCCCCCACCCCCCTACTTTACGCCAATTTCATGTACAGCCTTTCCGGAAATATGGCATAAGCCCTGGGTATTATTTGAATGAATAGCTACAGTAGGCTGACTTTTATAAATACTCTGAAAATAATCAGCAGTGATAAACAATTCTTTTCGATTGAAAAGAAGGTTCCCTGGGTATAAGCCCACCCCCAAAATCAGAACAATTTTGTGTTAGAGGAAGAGGGTGGCTTATACCTGAGGAACTATGGTATTCAAAAACACATTTTATATTTAGATTTTAATCTGCATAACAGTTACAGGGGTGGATTCAAAGATGTCCCAATGGTGGGAGGGGGAGGGGGGAACTGAAATAAGGAGACAAAAGTGGGATAAAACAAACTTTTTCTTTTCTAGATGCCGAAAGTTAGTTTTGGGCGATCAATTAATATTCTTTTTGTTTTTTTTTCTTTTCATTGTTTTTTACTTTCGTTTTTTACCCCCTGCCCACAAATATACCCCTGAATTAGGTATATATATATATTGAGGTATATATTGAATATATACCTCAATATAAGGAATAAATAAAAATTGTATGAAAACAATTCTGAAAAAAAAGATGACCTATGGAGCTCTTTTCCCTATAATGTCATAAAGACATTTCCCAGGCAATAAGAGTCGGAAATAAAATGCACGATAATGGGTCTTTCTGATAAACCCCGCATGGTGGATATTTTTGTAGATATTTTTTTTCCCCCCAAAAAAAAAAAAAATTGGTTTGAAAATGAACACAAACACATGTGATTATGAACCTGTTCTGATTGGCCCCTCCCCATTTCCCCTCCCCCCCTAGGATTTAAACCAAAGCAACTCACCTTAAGTGATTCTACCTCTTGTTGTGTGGCAGAGGCATGGTATGACAGTACTTCCAATGCTACTTTTTGTGTTGCCATTGCTTTCGACACTTCATTAAACATAAGGGTGTTGTTAATTCCTAGACCACAGAATAAAGTGAAGGCCTAAAAAATACAAACAATATTTTGTAGAAATAATGTTTAGAAGCCATTCCGGGTTTGGGCATTTTAATGGCGTATTTTGATGTGTCTTTACACATTCTATTTTTTAAAAAACATTAAATCAATAGATGCATTTGTAGTGACTCCAAATGATTAACTCTTTCACATAAATACCTATGATAGGAGTTTAATATCATTTATTCACAACCCTTCAAATCTAAATATTTCCACTTTCTTCCACAATAAAGATTCACACACAATTCTTGCTCTTTATTCAAATTCGATTACATTTACAATCAACAAATTTATTCTATACTTGCCTCAAACAAACGCTCATCATGTTCGTCAAAGGGAAACCCGTCGGCTCTGTTCAGGATCTGAGCGACACCTAGAGATCAATGAAGAAAAGAAACCGAAAAAGGATTGAATAAATTTGTCAACACGTAATTGAAAACCATCTCAAAATGTGTGAAATATATCAGGCACAAGGCAGAAAACATTCAGGCTGATAATGTACATTTTTTAATGGCGACAAAACTAATTTTGAAAGAGAGCACCTGTGTTTAATCATTTAAGGTTTTATCATTGAAAGGTATCACAACTTTTTTATGTCATTCATTATGGGATCATTTCGTGAATAATGCCAACTGCATTAGCAATTAATTTTATAAATTTTTGAGCAGATTAATCCGATTTAATTTGCATGGCTGTTATGCATCTGTATGAAAGTAGTGTAGTCATGTAAAAGCCCCGTGTCCATAAAATCACTGTAGCATTTTGTTGTGATTAAAATTAGTTATAACGTGCTGTCCCGACACAATTTGAAAGGCTCCCCAATCCGACCGATTCGGGCAACGATTCTTCTCTGACAGACAAGGGAAGCTGAACCACGCTTAATATTACCCTTTTGGGGATAGTTTGGGATAGTTTCAATCGGTTTACGTCATCCTCTTTTCAAATATCAATTTGATTTTGCAGACTTGGCAAATTTTGTATACAGTCAAACTATTCCATTGACAAGGGCGTTTAAAGACAAATGAGATGCAAACATAGTGCCTGTATTCCCAGTGGCGGAATTTCAGTAAATACTCGCAACATGTGTAATATGGATAAGGCCCTCTCAAGCTAGGCCTAGTTCAAGGTCAAGTGAAACAATTCCTTTGACCAAAGGTTTTATGGGCCTGATCACCATTTGAAATGTTTTAATATCTTTACCTAGCATTCCCGACAGAAAGCCGGCGACAACGATGTGTGTAGCAATTTTATGGAAACTATGCATACGTCACTGACACAATATCGAGAACGATAGCACTCCAGAGACTGACTTTTGATGTATTTTATTGCAAGCTTTACTGACAGTCGATGCCAGATTGACATCAGGTGTTATTGTGTCATTTCTGTTTGTACTAGTCTTGTGCAATTTTCTCATCCTTGTCTACGTTATTACAGGATACCGTACATCCCACAGCTGACATGAATTTTTTAAAGGTCACCTTTATGTAATATGCTAATTGTCTCATCAAATGGATTCATCTATGCTTTAAATCAACATTTATTCACTGAAGTTCATCTCTCATTCCCAAACCTATATACATTCATATTATTCAATTACTATTCAACAATAACAAAGAACTGAAGGTTAAACTAATGCATTCTTCGAACATTAGAGATTTATAATTAGATTCATGAGAACAGTATATAACACTTCTCCCTGCTCTCGGGCACTGTTCTAAATTTTGATGTTCAATTTTGAGTTCTTATAATCATGAAGACGTAAAGTTGTTTTTACCAAATGATTTTTTTTTTATTTAAAAATTGAAAGTGTACCCCCTCCTAGATGTTAGAATTACAGTTGAACTTGCCTAAGTCAAATCCAAAATGCCATGGAAAATTTTTCGACTTAGATAAAATTCAACTTACAGATAGTTAATTAATGGTAAACACAACAATTTGGCATGTAAAGATAAGTTCGATTTAGAAACTATTCAAGTTAGGCAAAATCGACTTAGGTAGTTTAACCTATTACCATTTCTTTAAAATTTATTTTAAAATCAAGAAACCTAATGCATTATGTTCCAACCCTGATGCTTTAGTCTCTGGTGAGTTATTCAATCATGGATTTATCTTTTTTTATTTCTCATTTTAAGTGTGCACAATACAGAATTACTACAACAGCTTTCTTAATTCATTACAGCCAATGGCAAGGTATGTAGCCACGCAGTATGGCGGGGGAAACCACAGCCCTTACATCAGCTTAGGGTTTGAGGTCCTACTTGTCCAGAGTTCGGTAGAGCTAAGAAATATTCATTAGATTCATGGAAAGAGCACATTCTGCTGAATGTACGCTTTTGCCACTCTGGGCTCGGGGTTTTACATTTCTATAATAATATATATGGAACAGCAAGTTTGCACCTTGCTGATAAGATTTTCACAAGTTTTTGGAGCGTGGTAGTGTAGAACAAGCGCATGCAAACAGGGTCCCTAAATACAAGTGGTAGCATTACTCAAATTAGTGTTATAATTGTTAATATAGGAAAATACATCGCATCGTTTCTAAACAGGAAGTTGTTTCTGAATGCAAAAGCCATATGAATATATAATATTTCAAAACCCCAAATTCCTCTTTAAAGAAGCCAAGATTACCTCTTCATTGGCTGCTAAACTGTAGTTTACAATTACCACACCTGTTTGCATTCAGCAATATGCTGCAAGCTAATACAGGTGAATCCCCTTACCTCTACCTTTACAGCAAGTCTGACTCGACTGTGAATACAGATTACACTGTTTTAAGCCCTGTCCAGACTACATGCCTAAATATGGTCATGATGACATATATATATATATATATATATATATATATATATTACCATTTTGGTTTTTTGAGAACTAATAAAATATCGATGCATCTTTCTGGTTCTCCCGATCGCCATGTCACGGTTTTACGTTCGCGAAGTGGTCGGATTTTGGTTTAAAACATTTTATGTTTTAAATAATAACATTAGATTCAGAAATTGTGTATACTTTCTGAAATTTGACCATGATTGGAGCAGTACTGGCTGAACTGTGTCGATTTTCTCCTACTACCAAGGTCTTGTTTACTCATATTGTGAAGGCCGTTTAGGCAGCATGCAGGCAATTAGCAATCAATCATCCAACCCACCAGTGACCGTTCTTCTAAGGGGAAGAATTTCATCATGAACATACAAATATATCTCAATAATATTACCTTAATACTATTGACAATATTAAATCTATTTGTAGTTCCTCATTAAATTAAATTGAATATTGTACATAGAGTTTCTGCTTTTTACATACAAGATGCACCCATAATTATTATTAATTTTTGATTAGTTGACTAAAAACCATGGGGTTCACTGATAAGATAGTATGTTCATCTTCAAGAATTTTTTTTTTTATTCCTGAAGATGAACACATGAAATTTAAAATATTGAATGTCGGTCGCATCGCCTTTTTTGAAGTTTGTTTCATACTGTCTTCTGGCTGCTCAATCTTATTCTCAGCAACCATTATAGATCTTCATTACAAGTGATTGCAAGTCTTTGAAAAACTCCTAAAGACAGATTGAATATTCCAGAGCCTTCATTTAGAATGATAATATATTAAATCTTGTTACCTTAAAAAAAAAATCATGTGCGTGCTTGGCAAAGTATGTTTGCCTATAATATCAGGGACCTATGGTGTATTTCCTGTTATACCTGGATTTTTCTAATGACTACAGAAAGCATCCAACTCCCTTTCCAGCAATACAGTTCCATTAGCATAGATATCAGGCAAAGATCAAATGAAACATCCTCCCCCCCACACCCCACCAAAAAAAAATGTTTGTATCATGATACCAATACAGCTAAAATCAAGGTGCTATAAAGTGTATTTAAACAGCTTTATACAGTTCTAGTATACTGTAAGTCACTGTTTGAAGTTAAGAACAACGCCATAGTTTTACCATAGACTTATACATTATGCAAGCTTTTCAAAGATTAAATAAAATTATTACTAATTTTTTTTTAAGTAGTACCATTAATATAATCTAACAATAGCATAAAATAAAAAAAGGGTTTTTTTTTTTTTTTTATCTCATATGAAGCTGTGTTAAAAGTACATCAAACTATCCAATCAAACAATGAGAAACACTTACTGAGAACATTCAGCTACCATTTAACACAATTATTGCATCCTAAAGTGGTTTTTGGAGCACATTATAGCACTAGCATGATCATTTCCACATATAACTACAAACCGAAATAGGTCAAACATCAATTCTACATGATTAGTGATTTATTCACTAATTGCCGCTGTTTTCAACATTCTATAGCGACCCATATTCGTAGACAGTAGTTAAGCTTTCCTAGCGTTGAAATAACTAGTTTAAACTTGTTCTAACTCTTTAGAAGCATATCCAAATAAAAAAATTAAATTGCTTGGAAACAAGCAAAATAATAGGCATTGACATTCCTTTTATTGATAAAGTAATCAGAGATGTTACCGTCACTATGGGAGAGGGATATTTTCACACGATATTTGCTTATACTAAGATATGATTCGCTTAAAAGGCTCTGGACTAGCGGTGCACATGCACATACCAAGAGATGATCTATATGCAACTCTTACTATCTATTAAATACTTGAACTGCAACAACATCAGATTTTGCAACCTTATGAAAACGAATACGTCGTTCTTGTTATCGTCATTCATGTCTAAAGTATTATTGACAATATGCTTTACGAGCTGAACATGATCCTTGATTCATGCAAAAGGCATGAACTGACTACGTTGTAATAGATATGCTACTACTATATGGGAAGAGTTGTCAAAAAACCGATGATGTATCCGTATTTGTTCTTGCTTTAGTAAGCTTGGTTATAAATTTTTCTTTTTTCTGGTTACCCATGGAATGTGGGGATATTGTTCTTCCATGGGGTACAGATAACAAACACTAAAATTTCATACAAAACAAAATAAAATGAAAATAAAAATTGTATGTGGAATTAAGTACAAGAAGCAAATTTATTAAACTAAATCTTTGAAAGATTGTGAATGTATATAATAGTGCTTCAAATATTTGATACAGTTGGTTAATCCAAATTCGACGGAATGATATTTAAAAGTTCTTTACAAAATTCAGCTTGCGAAAACTCCCTATTGTTTTGAGAGCAGATTTCATCTGAATTAAATTTAGTGGCATTACATAATGAAGTGTTTTGATAGATACCCTTTTCTAATTTTGTTTATATTAATCAGTGTTTTTTTTTTCTATTAAAAAAAATGTATATTTTAGATTGAGGACTGTCATTGCCATTACCTTTTTCATATTTGTATATTGACCACTATATTTTTCCCATATGAGTACTACTGTAACTATTTCATTCCCATCATACAGTATCTACAATATCATAATATGAATTTTTTTTTCTTTTTTTGTCAAAACAAAAATAATTTAATTCAATAATGTGTAGGTCTAATGATAACAATATATTTTCAAAATCAAATTTATGATTTGGGAAAATTAGCAATATACAAAAAAAATCATATTCTGCTTAATTGGTAATATTACTACAAATTTTATGTTTCCCAGAAGCAACTTCAAATAAACCACAAAAATGTCAGTTTTAATGGCAGAACTATTACTATGATGGATGGAAACCTGACAAAAATAATATTCTGACATTGGAATTATATTATATACTTTTATTTATATATGGACCATATTTTTTTGTGCATGAATCATCCAAGTACTGGTCTTTTAGGATATTAAGCATATAAATCACAACTTTGCTACAATAAACCAATTCTTACAGTACATATCTGAATGAAAACACAATTACAATAAATCATGATGACATTTTCAAATTATACTTGCAATGAATCTCTGCATAAATTTCAAATTAATTGGAAAAAGTAAATAACATTATTTTTTCCCATCAGAGACATTATAGTGATTTATTATCATATATTCTGATTGTCTGTGTCGTGTAATAAATATTTAAAATAAAAGCAGTTGATGCGGTTGGCGCATCAGTTATGACTCAAGACTCTCAACCTTGCAGTCGGGGGTTCGAAACCCCGCTGAGCAAGTCGCTTGTGTTCTTAGGCACGTCACTTTATCTACATTTGTCTCTCTCAACCCAGGATTATAAATGGGTACCGGCATATGCTAGGAAGGTATAAAACATACTGCTGTGCTGGAGGAATGGCAAATCCCCCATAGACTTGTCTGGCCCAAATGGCAAGGAAAGAGAGACAGGCACTCCGTCATGTGAGTTCAGAGAGCTTCAAAAATTAAATTCAGTATTTGAACTGCTATATATTAAAAATTAAAACGAAAAAATATTTTCCAAGGCTTACATACAGTACCGTTCTAATATATGTGGTGGTGACAAGGGGAAACAGTCGGAAGTCGCTTTGGCCGTTTTGAAATATAGGCCAAAACAATGGGAGAGTTCAATATTTTCACAAATCAAGTTTTCAACAGAATCATGTTTTAAAGCCAGTCATGTTGTGTTTAGTACCATTTTATAAGCACGACTATGGTTGGTCAATCCATTGTTATAACTTTTATTTTCATTAATTAAAACCAGGCTTTTCATTTTGATTTGATTATTTCGTCATTTTATTACTCATTGTGTATGCTCTGTGCGAGCGCAAACGCTTCCGCCTTCATTTTCATACAATTTTCGGTTTAATAATAATTTAAAATTAAATATAGTACTAAGTATGGCTTAAAATAATTATTGAATGTGTATTTTGAACAAATTAATTCGAACTATTTAGTTTACCATGAAAACAAAATCTTCTTTCTGTGTGTTGAAATTTTGATCAGATTTCACAGGCATGCTACTACTACTACTACATACTTTATTGATATCGCATCTTCACAAGACTTGGCAAAAGTATTGGAAATATTATAAACAACAAATTTGCCAAATATCAGCAGATTTGGAATAAGTCCCCAATGCTAAGGAGTAAAGTAAGTTACCCCAAACCGGGAGTTGGCTAGGCCAGAAGCGCATCTGGTTTAAACAAAGACGATGTTTATCATTTTTCTTGCTTGCACATTTTGCAAACAGGACCCCAAATTTTGATATCAAAATAATCATAACTTTGTAATATACTTATCGGATAAGATTGATTTTTCCACTATCATAAAGCTTAGAATGCATCTTTTTACAAGATATTATAATAACTCCAAACATCCGACATCCGACTGTTTCCCCTTGTCACCGCCACATAATCTTTTGACTCTAATTTATTATCAAATATTTTGAATCCAAGAAAAAGGTATATTAAGGACTCATGAGGCATGTATGTTCAAAGTTGTCCTAACAGTTTCAAGTTAATAATATTTTATGTTATAATTATAAATATTATTATTATTATTACCACTACTTTCACTTCATTATCATTCATGCCTTCAGCATTCCCACTATTGAACTGGATTAATTCGATGTCAAGTACAGTAAAACCCACAAATTGTCAGCGATGCTGATTGGTCGGTCGAATCGGGGAGCCTTACTGATTGCGTCAGAGCTGCTACGCAGTACAGCACCAAAAACAGGAAACCAGGTTTAGAATGTCTCATCCAAAAAATGGTGTGCTTTTACTCGTATTTCAGCCCATTTTGGCTAAAACATGTCAAGGAGAGCAGAGAATGGAATTGAACTGGGGAACAAACAACATATCTCCACGGTTCAGAGCACACACAGTGACTGCCGCCAGTCTAGTCAACTGAGTTATAGTAAATACCAACGGTATTGCCATGGATTATCATTACCATCACTACTTTAGGTATAGTTTGCTGAAGAGGGACAGGGATCTAAGCTTGAAAGAAATCTTACTGTAAGCTGCAATCACACTTTTTATGGTAAACTACCAAGAAGCTGGTTTATAGTTTTAGCATAATTAGTCGAGTGTAAACAGCCACAGAAAACTTACCTAGATGAGCGATTAGTTTAATAGTCTAGCAGCTAGATATGGTTTACGTGTACATACTCTGCGATTTATATAGACATATTTTTTCATGCTCCTGATACCTTTGGTCATCCGATTTGGCCATGTAGCAATCGTAAAATTGGGTCCCCAGTTCCAAAATGGCTGTTTTTTATGCAAAAGTATTCATTTTTGGGAAAAAATACAAACCCTCTGTATTTTAGTTACTATTGGTGATAGAGAGTTCATTTTGGTGCCAAAATGTTAGGAAGGATCATGTTTCTATTCGCTGTAATAAAACATTTTTCCCAGAATTTACCAGGGAAAAAATGATTACCAAAAAAACATGTTTTTTGCCCAAAAAAACATGTTTTTTATAATTTTCTATTTTTCCAAGCCACCAATTGTTTCCACTTATTCAAAGGTTGCAAATGATAACTAAAGTGACAATAATAAATCACAAAAAATATTTTTTTTAAATTCTAAGAGTTCTGAGTCTGTGTATAAAAAAATAATTGATTTAGCTTCAAAGAAGCCGGTTTTGGTAACATTCTCACAAAATCAGGAGAAATCTGTAAATTTGTTAATATTTATCAGATTGTGTTTAATTTGTTCTCAAATTACTCAGATTACATGCATTTCTATTTGCTTTAATGGAACATTTTCTCCAAAAATAACCAGGAAAATATTTATTAGGTCAAAAAATCTTGTTTTCTGGGCAAAAAACATGATTTTAATAATTTTCTCATTTTCAAGGCCATCGAATGTTGGAATTCACTTAATACTGGCAAATGAGTTAAAGTGACATTAGTATTATCACAAAATTTTTTTATACTTTATCCATACAAATATATTTAATTTTACTTTAGAAACATTGGTTTTGGTAAAATTTTGCAAAAATCAGGAAAACGCTGTAACTCTGTTAGTATTTATTAAGGGAAGTTGAATTTGGTCTCAAGTTACTCAGAATACATGTATTTCTATTTGCTTTAATGGAACAATTTCTGTAAAAATAACCAGGAAAATATTTATTACTAAAAAAAAAAAACATGATTTAATAATTTTCTTATTTTCAAGGCCACCAAATGTTTGCTTCACTAAATACTGGCAAATGAGTTTGAGTGACTTGCATATCTTGTATCTTGTACGAAAAACTCAAGCTACTGCATAATAACCAAAAAGAAATCTTTAACCTGCTCAGCTCATAAATTTAATTTAGAGATCATCAACCTCTTATTAAATCACTAAATCAATAATTAAGTTAATTAATTACCTCTAGAAGCCATCAGGTGGCAAAGAAAAATGTAATTATTCGCTAAGTAGTTCCAAATAATTACTTTAACATGCAATCAATCCGAGATACAGTGTGTGCTTATGAAATGGAAAAAATACATGACGACAGAAAATTTTAAGTACCTTAACTATCTTCAGCTTCGTCAAGATTATCAAATTTTCTGTGACAAAAAACTGTTGTATGACCATAGTCATGATGTGCCTCTATCTATATGGTGATGACAAGATGTCGTCATGACAATATTTAGGTATGCCACATGTTTTTGTCATAAAATTTTATAGTCTGACAGGGTTTTGTTGTCTGCATTACTGTAAGTACAATGATTTATTAAATTCAATTGAATTGCTTAATTTTTGCAAATGTAATACTGCTTTTTACATTTTTTATTTAGAATGAAAAAAACAAATTCAAGCAAATTAACATATTTAACATTTATTCATTCATTATTTTTTTCATCTTGGACTATTAAAATTAGCTGGTAAATCAGTTTACACTCTTATTATTCCTGCAGTAAACTGTAGTCAGTAAAAATGGAAATGATTTTGTCTGTGCAGGGTTCCCAATTCCAGTGGATTGAAGAAGTCATTTCCAAAATATCTGATAGGGTTAGGGTTAGGGTTAGGGGTTTAATGAGTTTTCTTAACACATCCTAACTTTTTTTTGCTGCTCAGGGTGATACCCATCACCAGCTGACTTCCAAGAAGACAATTGATAATACAATTAGTAAAAGCATGTAATAATTAATTTGCGAGAAATGGGTTAGTTTAAGAGAGATTTTTACTTTCTTGAGGAAGTGCTGGAAGCCGTCTCAATTTCCGGAACACTTGTGCTGCTTGCTTATTTCTCAGTGGAAGTTGATTTTTTAAATGAGCAATTTAATTGTTGAGGGTTTTTTTTTTGTCTATAAGGATGTTAAATCAACTTAATCAAATTAATTACATAAATAAAGTTGGGCAAAATAAAAACAGGTTTATAAAGTAATGGTTGAAAAGTACAGTACAAGCAAGAGTCTAAATGAAACAACAGATGCGATGACTTTGTAGTGGATGGAATCAAAGACATGGCTGTAAAAGAAAGGACTCCAGAGACTTGGTTATCAAAGAAGGAACTCAGAAATTTGGTTGTGAAAGGGACTCATTCTAGTTGGTTGTGGAAGAAGGCAGTGAACAACTTTGTTGTGATAGATGGGAACTCAACAACTTGGTTGTGACAGAAGGCACTCAAAGAATTGGTTGTGAATGCAGAGACTCAGAAATGTAGTGAAAAAAGGGACTGGTACTTTGGTAGCTAGGTTAATAATGGAGTGACTGAAAAACTTCACTGTGAAAGAATGAACTCAGGATGGTTGTTTAAAAAGGAGGCTGAGGAACTTAAATGTGAAAGAACTTTACCTATTTTAAAACTCCATTTTCATATAATGGCAAATGCTTCATCACTTACAGAATTTGATGCTCTTAAAAGTCTTGGCGTGAAGAAAAAATTATTTGGAAAAAATTCTGGTTTGGAAGGTGAGCATCTTAACCTCAACCATAACAGCTATATACCTCTATAAACAATGTATAAAAAGTCTTACCGATAATTTTTGTATTATTGTCCCTAATTGGCAAACAGAGGATGGACTTGGTGCGGAATCCAGATGTACGATCGATGTTGAAACGTGTGTCTGTTTCTGCATCGGTCACGTTGACATTCTCTCCTGTCATCGCCACATGTTCTACAATCCCATTGGTCAGTTTGGCATCTCCAGTATAGCATATTGCATTTGAGTGACCATTGCATATGGAATTCGTCATATCAAAAACTTTAGAAAAGGTGACTTTCTGTGAAGTTAGAAAAGAAAACAAAAATCTGATTTTCGAACAAAACATATAGTCAGAGTTCAGCTAAAAAAATTATAATTTACATTCAAGCAAGTCATTACTTTTTCATTCATTATTAGAATGCATAAACAATACTTTTTATCCTCAGTACTGTTTAATACTACAATTACCGCCGCCAAAAAGGTTATGTATTTACTCTCTGTCTTTCTGTCTGTAATAGCAGGACAAAATAAATTTTATGATGAATGGATCATCATAAAATTTAGTTGAATGGTACATATAATTGAAGAAAGACACCATTCAATTTTCAATAAAGGTCAAGGGCCAAGGTCACAGAAATTTAATTTTTTACCCACGAGCATAAAAGAAAATAATGGAATTGCCCCTCATATTCAGGCACCACTCAAGAAAACAACGTACCAGAAAATGACATAATGACAGGCGATTTCATTTCATTATTTTCTTGAGGGTATGCTGCAGCAAGCAAGAAAATAATGTATCTGAATATGATGGTCGATTCCATTGTTTCCTTGAATGTATGCCGTAATACACAGCCTGCATATTGTTGGTAGTGTATTCTGCGTATTGTTGGTAGTGTATTCAGACACAGGGCTAAGATATGCACTCTATGGGGTGACTACTCTAGTTTAGTTTTTAGGTCATCTGCATATTATTTAGCTCAGGTGGTTAAGTACCACACATTTGGCTTGTCTTTCTTTCGTTCTGCACTGTAGCACTCAATGAGAGAACAATTAATCACAATATGTTTTCACCAGTTCTTAGTTTGTGTTCAGTTCACTGTATGTCAAGACCATCATTATTCTTTAAATATGATTTTACTTGGATTACTTTACCTGTGGAATACCTTTGGATTTATGTTAACTACAGTACATGCATATTATCCCCCTGGAATAACAGTCAGTTACATTTTTCAAGATGGCATTAAAGGGAATCAACCTATATTTTATGATATTCATTTTGAATTTTGAACTGCATGAACAATCATTCTCACTGCAGACAAACTGACTGAAAAATTTAAGTTATAAATATCATTCCTGTAATCTCTGCATATGCCCATCGATTGACTATTGGTATTCAGATAACAGAACTGCCTCTAGTATTAATAAGTCTGTAAATTATAAATTGATTTTTTTTTTTGTTCTAGATTTTACCATAGGCAGTAGTTACATTTGAAAAAAACAGAATAATAATTTTGCACTAAATCAAATAAAAATGCTTTTTAATTGGTGTGTATTATTAATTGCCTCTAGTATTAATAAATCTATAAATTAAAAACTGAATTGTTTAAGAGTATAGTAATTGTTCAAGATATTACACAGAGTAATAAATTTGCACTAGTATAAAACCAAGAAAATACCTCCATTCAAAATAAAAAACATACTGATAAAGAAAATTTACAATCCTAATCAAATATTGTGCTCAAATAAAACAATAAATATGCTAATAGAAAAACATTATAAAAAATTAGAATCTAAATATTCCAGAAATATGTTTAAAAAAATGGGAAAAACTACCAGCACAATCAGTAAATCAAATGGCTAGTATAATATTAATAAAGGTCACAAGACTGGAAAAAACAATTGTTATTAAAAAACATAAAACTTTTATGGAATACATCACATGATTGAAAATCAATGGCAGACTGACATTTGTGCACTAAAAATGGCAATCTTACACTATATATAAAGCCTGGTTTCCATAAAATCGCTTAAGCTCTGTCCAAATTATAAAATTTTAACTGGCATAACATGTGACATGCTTAAATATGTCATCATGACCATATATAGGAACTACATTGTTGTAGGTCCATTCAGCCCCTGTTATGGACAGACAAGAGTAGCTGGCACCAGTTTATCTGGTAGTTCAAAGACGAGGAGAAACTTAGGGGAGAAGCAAGTTTAACTGTAAGAGCTGTCCACACCATGCGAGCGCTTTTAGACCGTTTCGGTATAAAGTGCTACATAAATCTAACTATATTACACTACATTACTACATTGTATAATTATCTAATTAAGTGTACTATTCTTCATGTTTATTTGTATGGCTAATGAAAATGGCCGAAGCAAATCAAATCACGCTCAAGTAGTTAAAAATCACGGAATCACCTTATTTTGCAACCTAGCGCACCTTCACTTAATCATTGAGCCCCCCCCCCAATCCAAACAGCTCCCACCTACATTTGAAGACTCCTACGCTACTGTCGTGATCTAATTCCAATGTGGCTCACTGTAAGTTGAATATAATATATTTTATCATTTTAATTAGTAATGAAATGTCATAATTTTGAATTTTTTAGGAGATATATTCTCCAAATATTCCTGAGTGTACATAATCACATATTCCATAGCATTACAGTACAAGTTAATAACAACACTAAATTATTATGATATAATAATATTCTTCAATACTGATGTCATTCGATTACTGAACTTCACGGTTCTTAAGACTGAGTGAGATTTGTATGGATTTTCTTTCTGTACTTGCTAAAAGGCAAATAGTCTCTTAAGCATGTCAATTGCTTTTCTTAAATCAATATCATTCATTAAATTGATCCAACATTTTATTGCACATACTAATGGACAGAGATTGTTGAAAGAATCTGGTATAAACAGCAGTAAAGCCTCAATAATTCCTAAGGGATAATTAGTGAGGCAATGAATACATTGTCTGTTTACAATAGTTTCAAATTTACATAATGATTTGATGTGCATGTAATCTCATAATGTCGTCTTACCAGTATCAACGGTTCATGTTATACAAACGATATACTATTATTATGGCAATGGCTATTATTACACCAGTCTTAAATTAATTCTTAATTCTGATTGGATGTTATTGTATGTATGGAATTGCAAAAAGGACAATAACATCCCATTATAATGGCAAATTCATACAAGACTGGTATAGCAACAGCAACAACCTAATATTAGTTTCCAAAAACCAGACGGGCCACTGGTCGTTTCAAATACAAAATACATACTTTAAGTAATGAAATACAAGCCATCGTGCTAAGATTATTTCAACATTTTAATTGGGACCCAATAATGAGTCAAAATGTTGAATCCCAGCATGATGGTGTGAATTTCATTACTTGGATTAGATAGTATAATACATACTTCAAGTATCGAAATGCACGCCATCTTGTCGGGATTCAATATTTCGACATTAATTATGTCATCATCAGGAATGCCTACCAATAATACTTTTTATGCATTTTTCTCAATCATTTGATTTCATGCTTCTTGTTTCCGTGCTGTGTGGGTGTGAGTTTGACTTTGTTTTTGTTCTAAATTTGCTTAAACTACTGTGTATTTGTAAAGATGGTACAACTATACTCACCTTTGGATGTGTTAATGGGATTGATGGTAGATTGGTTGATTGACAAGTGAATGGTTGAGTGAATACAAGGATATTTTAAATTATAGATTGATGTGTTGATCAGAATTTATAGTACATTCTCACATATGAGATGAGGCTTAAAATAGAAAATTACGATCGAAAACTAGGGGGTTGTCTTATACGTGCAACACATACAAAACGCAAATTTACTATTCAAATGAAGCTACGGCGTTTAGTATGAATGAACACAATTTTTAAATGCGGGGAAATATTTTTTTGGAAGATTATTTGGAAGATTAGCACTGCATTTGACTGTTTTTAGCCAGCTGATGCAGTATCAAGACCATAAACAATTTTAAAAATTAGGAATTCTGACGGTAAAACAGTGGTCATCTTATAAGCCAGACATACAAAAATTGTCCAAAAATTTTCTCAAAATTAGAGAGTCATCTGATGGGTGTACGCCTTTACGCAAGAATATACGGTATATTACGATAAAAGAGCTGAAGTAGAGATTGTCAGTTAAATTATTATCCTCCAACATAGTTTAAGTATAACATGCCAAGTTTCATGTTGGCTTTTTCGATTTAGACTAATAGAATATTTATCTACATTTAAAAGGTCAAGTTTACCATAACATTTGTGTGAGCAATAATGGAATGATGTGGATTGAATTCTAAATGTTTTTAACAACGAAAAATTATGACATCAGTGGTGGATCAAAGAATTTGAAATAGAAGGGGACATGGAGAAGCTTTCACACATGGAGGATCTATACCACCTCAGACCTACCATTTGGGGCTGAGGGCAGAACATTTATCATTATGGCACTTTTAGATGGCCAGAAATGGCACTCAATGAATTAAAGTTTCTTTTTATCTCCATTAAAAAAAAATTTCATCCCCACCTTAATCCACCAATATAATATGATATACAGTATGTCCTATAGTCGATGTCAGGAACACATTATGCTCAGTTTCAAGAAATTTAGCCCTTTTGGGTCAGGGTGCTAGATGAAGGACCATATGCCCCCTAACCATAGGCGTTAAGCCACTGTTGATGGATAGTCAGATCGATAGATAAAAGGATGGATAAATGAATTCAAGAATTTACTACAGATGAAAAGATGGATGGATTGAAGAATGAATGGATTAACAGATGGATGGATATGTGTGATTTACTAGATTGATAACATGCTCTAACATAGTTTATGTCCATTCCAAGGTTCATGTTGTCTTTTTGGACTTAGACTAAGAGGATATTTCATATATAGTACATTTAAAAGGTCATGTTTATGGAGTGATGCGGTTTAATATGTGGATTTAAGTATAGTCACAACTGGAAAACATTAAGAGAAATAATAAATAAACGGACAGAGGGACGCACGGATGGACGGAGAGATGAAATGGGTTTGGGTTTATGGGTGGATGGCTGAATTTATGATTTGATAGATGGATGAAATGGATGGATGGATGGATGGAGAGACGGATGGATGGATTGAAGGATGGATGGATTGAAGAATGGATGGATGGATTTATGATTTGATGAATGATGGATGAAATTGATGAATGGATGGACAAGGGCACAGATCAGTTTTGAATGGTGGGGAAAAAGTCTTGAGTCAACACCCACCTCAGCCCCACCATGCTTGCGGCTGCAGAGGTGTGAAAATTTGAGGGAAGTACCTCTAGATGGCCCGAAATGACACTCTTATAGTAAAATTAATTATCATGTACTGTACTATGGATGTAATGTACAGTGCTCTTTCATTAAAACCTGGGTCATTTATGCAGATTATTTCAACAATTTTCATGCATCTTATGACCTATGAAATTACATTGCAGTTTGATGGGGCACGTTATTCGCGGGAGGCGTTTTTTTGAGGGAGGCGTTTATTTTATTGGTGTAAAATGGATAAGTATTATACTCCAATAAGCGCCCCTTAATTTCACTGTAAATGTTGAACTGCAAGACATAATTACTGTCAAAATTATGTTGCTTCCATTAGATTTTACAGTTATTTAGGGGCGTTTATTTGAGAAAAAAATTAACACCTAGGGCGTCTATCTGAATGAGAGGGGTTTACTCAAGGGGAGCGTTTATTCGAAGTTGAGCATTTATTCGAATAAACATGGTATATGGATGAGTGAATGTAATGGGTAAGATTTCTTAACACATTTTTGACGGACTACAATAGAAAGAAGCTGGTGTTTTCAACAGGCCTTTTTTTGTGTTTTTATCCTTGAAAATTATCTGAACTTCATAGACTTTAAAAAACAATTAAATAGACAGACCAACACACGTGATTGTGCTAGGCCTAACACTAAACGTATTCATATTATTTATTTTTATTTCATTTTATTCCTATAGGCACAGCATTTGAACCCAGGATCCTGTTGAAAGGATCTTATCCACCTAAAACTATTCAACCACACTCCACATGTTTTATATCAACAATCTTCAATTCTCAGATTTCTTTTTGAGAAAACACAACAATTTATACTCCCACTAGAGGATTTATGAAGCCCATAAAGTGAGTGGGCTAAGCATTATAAGAATCAGTAGTTGGCATATGGTAATAAAAATGAATTAAACATTTTATCTTTTTCTGAAATACCAATATTTTTTTGGCGGTGGGAGCGCTAACTATCCAAAAATAACATTTTATTTTTTATTGAAATCATCATTATAGTAGCGAGCGACAGGTTTGATAAACAATTAGTTTTAAAAAATTCTTGTCTGAGGCTAGAAGGTGCAGCTTTCTACATCAAGGTTAAATATCATTTTTCATTAACTACACGATTTACTTATCAAATATTACATCTACATATTTATGTTTCAAAGTATTTTACAGATAAATCCAATAGCTGTCGTGGTTGATTGAGCGATCATAACGAAGTGTATGCAAAGAATAATATTAGGTGAAATTTGTAAAGCGCCGCTATCAGCCGTAAGCAGCATTCATGGCGCATCTCTGCAAAACCTTCACAGTTTATTAACAGCTACGAGAAATATACAAGATAGAGTACCGAAGAAATAGATTTATATGCAGTTCCATCAACAATGTCAAATTCCTCCTTATACAAAAATGTTAAGTTCTTGAAGATGCAAATGGCATTGGAAAAGAATTGGCCAACATTAGTCTTGCATGATGACATAATTAATGTCGAAATACTGAATCCCGACACGATGGCGTGTCGGTATATGTATTATACTATCTTATCTGAGATTTCAGTGGACCTTTCGGTTGTTGGTCTTGCATAGACTTTGTATTTGTGCCCTATAGATGCCTAATAATACCAATACCTGACTACAGTATACAGAACAGTGATGGTTAAAATGTATTATATTTTTTTTGTTCAATGGAGATACTTCTGTGTGTTATTAACATTTATTATTTTTTAATTTTGGCCAAAAAAAATTTTGTGTTGGCCACGTTTTGGGAAAATAAAAAAAATGGGAATGTCAGTAGGAAATTTTTTTTTTTTTTAAAACCAAAAATGTGTTTACGCAAAAAGTAGAAAATACACAAATAATACAACAATTTTGGATTTGCATCGCATACCATGCACTAAAATAGGCTAGGCCATGACCCCCTATCCTAGTCCAAGGCTATTCTAGAC
>NW_022730884.1:379886-423086 GCF_011630105.1 Anneissia japonica | reverse complement strand
GCGGAGTTTCCTTCTTTCGTTCTGCCGGGTAAAATCAATTACTTTAGGCGACGTTTTAGACTAACCAACACGTACCAACGTCCGAATGTCGCGCTAGCCTTATCCTACTCTAGGCCTAGACTAGCTAGGATGGTATAGGCCTAGCCTTGAAGGGATGAAGGTCCCAATGAAAAACAATGTCACTCCTTGATAGCTAACATTGTCTATTTAACATCACAATAATTCATTATTAGACCTATAGTTGTTTTTTGAATTGTACTCCACAAATCTCAGCGATACCTCACACAACTCGAGTAACATCTCGTATCTATTGTTGTGACGGCATGGCTCACTGGCTCACACTTGCGATGTCTCGCACTTGCGATCAAATAACACGCTGGCTCGCACTTTGGCAACACTCTTAGGCAGTCAACTCGCCCCTAGAAAACCCGCCCTTGGAAACTTGCCCCATAAAAAATGTACACTTCCTAGGCCATGCAGTCTTCAAAATAAAAATTGTAACCTTTGGTAATCAACTACATTTTCCACATACATAGGCATTTTTGAAACTTTATTAAAAAAAACCTAAACCATAAATTACCACTTTAGACACTTTTGACAAAAATGAAAAATTTTTAGTTTATTCATTTCTGTAATACACAAAAAATATTAAGTAATTTAGAAAAAAAATTGTAAATACAGGTCTCCCTCCAATTAAAGACCCCTCCAATTAAAGACCACTTTTCTGTGGTCCCATTTGAATTTTTATCTTTTAACATTAGCAGTTCCCTCCAATAAAAGACTCCCTCTACTTTGAGACAAAGACCATGGTTTTGGTAGACCCAAATGAAAATTATTTCCCCAACCTCCAATTAAAGACCTCTACAAAATAAATAGTGATGTTAATATTTTTTCTTTGATAAATTTTGTTACAGGGCTTAAAACATATAAGTCTCAAGTCAATGCATGAGACTGGGGAAGTTAATAACATTTCATCTGTATTCATGGTATCTAAAATGCCAAGAAAACATGTTAATAACTATAAGGAAAAATACCATTTACATAGACGATTCAACAATATCAGTGGGTAATTACAATATGTATTTATACACAGGTTTAGCTCAGTCTATTCTGGTAGCTTAGCGTTCCCATACAACCATGCAAAACGAGAATGAGCCACCAATGTTATCGTCTGGAAGTTAACACTGTAAGAATGAGTAAATCCGGTGGAGGTGCATGATGAGTATACTACTACCACGAAGTAGGGGGCGCCCTATTAGAAATCAAATATGGTTTGGAACGTGAACAAAATTGCATTCGAAACTTGAACATGCGTCATATAGACACGAAAGAACACGTTCGATATCAATGACTTTTACTGTCTTTTGAAGTACTTTTCGAGATAAAATAATAGGAGGCTTGCGTTTCATGACATAACCCCCGAGACCAAGAGTTCAACTTTTTGGTTTTACCTAAAAACATCTGAAACCAAAACGTTGTGCGCAGAAGTAAATTATTACAAATTTCTCAAACTGAATCCCCACGTATATAATTTAGTAAACAATACAGTATAGGACAATAGACACAGGCTCCAACTGGGAGCCTATTATTGTTATTTGCGATGGCATGCATTAATACAATGTTATGTGACTTGTATTGATTACATGACAATAAAGAATCATGTTATCATCTCATCCAATTCCATGTGAGCTAAAACTTGGGTTAGGATAAACTAATTAAATAGAAATGAACATAATAATACCGGTATGCTGATCTGAGTCTACAATTAACTTTTATTATGAGGCTCAGTGAGGGAGAAATGTTATCAATTACCAATAATTAATGGCTCAAGTGAAATTTAAATGAGCCCTGAAAAAAATCACACTTCAGTTCAAGTCATAGAAATTTAGAATTAGTTTGGGGGTGGAGGAGAGGAATTGGGTGTTCTTAGCAGTTATGGAACCTATGTCTCTCCAGGTATTGCTTGGTATACATATATTGACTAGTTCTTTTTTCTATGTTTATACATTTCTTTAGCATAATAATCACCATGGCGAATTCATGAAATGTAATAGAGAGGCTCCAGGGAGAGAATTTTTGCTTAACCCCACTATGGTTGGCGCTGAGGTATGAAATTTTATGTCTATGGAGATAGCACAATCAAACTTAAATTTGAATGCAATTTTCATTTTCCTCCAATTTTTTTAGTTTTCAAAAATTTTCGGGCCTCCTCTATAACCACTGAATCTCCCTTTGATATTATCATATATAAAATAAATAAATAATAAAATATATAATAAATTATATATATGGTGCATTTTTACCCATGGATACATGACTCTGGCTATTTTGCTATTGGATACATCCAATAATATCAATCAATCAATCAATACAAATTTACTTTAAATTTGTATTTTTAATACATCATACTTCACATACAAGAATTAGAAAAATCAAACCACTTTAACTTTCTTCAATTTTCTCTCGTATTGGTGATATTTTTTATGATTTAATCTCATCTGTCGAACAAAGAGAGTAGAGCAATGATGATGACTTCTCCTGGGAAACATCGGGAAATCGAAAAGATCATCTCCCGTCATTGTGACGATGACAGCGACGATGGTGTTGAATCAATGATGAATCAAAGATGATTAAAAATGAAGAGTCCTCTTGATTTCATCAAGATGGTTTTTTTTTTGTAGGTTACAACTAGAAAAGGTCAAATCTAAGGCAAAGCTGTAGGCAAAGGGAAAATAATTAGAGTACTTTTAAGATAGAAGAGAGAATTAAGGTTAGTCCGGTTATTTCTCTAAAAGACTAAGGGTCAAAGACTTCCTAAAAGATGCATGATGGGAGAAGACACTATCATGCTGACCTAGTATGGATTCTGATGAGATGTTCGGCTAAGGCCAAGTAACAAAAAATCCTTGTTTCCCGTCATGGCTTTTTCAAAAAGTTGGTGAGACAGGCACTTATTATTTGATATTTGTTATTTTTCACAGTTTGTCCAAATATGGCCAAGAATGTTCTCTGCGTAGCAAAATATGCTGTAAACAATTTGTCAGTCCTAGATTTGCCATTGCTTCTCTTGCTGTTATCGGGTCTTTGTGTTTAAAAATGCATTTGTAAACTATAAAATGTGTCAGCAATTGAAATTTTGCATCTTCGATAGTAAAAAAAAAAAGGTGAGGAAGGGGACAGTAAACAAGGAATTTTAAAAATTAAAATTAATTTTCAGAAAGAAATTGTAGTAGTTTCTTATACTGAATTATAAGCTAAAGCTTACAGTATATTTTGGAACATAATGGAAAGCTTCTTTTTTAATTAGACCAATGTTATTAGCTTTGTATAATGTATAAATTTTCATTTGCAGTTGAAATTGGTTGGCCAATTTCAACATTTGGTTGAAATATTTGAAGTAGCGGTTTCTATCCTGGATTTTAAGCTTGTGCTTTGGACTTTAAATAGGACACTACCAGCAGCCATGCTAACCCATGCATGGATGCCATGCTGTTAAATGATTCAAGCTAAGTTTAACACTGGTACAAACAGGCTACAGCCCATGGCATAAAAAGAAAAAAGTGAAAAATAAATTTTAAAAATTGTAAATGTTACTTCTCATCTAGAGTGGCTTCCAGGGCCTTGTATGTAGTGAAAATGAATCCAAAAAAATTATAAAAACGAAACGGGGGAAACGACTTTCTCCAACACATGTCCATCTACTTATATTATACTTTTATTTTGAAATCATGCTGGAAGAAACAACCATTACAGTCCATATTGCAGGAAGTCATGGTATGCGACAACGGACACGTATAGTTGTATCTTGACGTCAAACAGCAGGGCTTGCATTCATTAATAACACTTCTTAATCATTAAGCTACCATTACAGTAGGCTTGTTTTTGCATAAAACTACTTTAAACCATTAACAGTTGGGCTTGATTTTGCATTTAAGTACTCGTATTTGTAAATGAGTCTTGATGGTTTTGCAGGTGAATTGTCACAGCTAGGTCAAACCGTAGGTCTAATGAGAATCCTTTCTTACTTATTCATCATAAAGGCTGAACTTCTATATTTACCGCAATGATAATTGCAACTATTCGTTTAAACTGTAGAGAAAGAATGCTTAAACGGATTAGAGTTCAATCTTGGTACTTAATGCCTTCAATCATTGAGTTCGCGGTTCAAATCTGACGAAGACCACGGGTTTCCGCATAATAAACTAGAAATTTTTACCGCGCCAATTCAACAATTATGAAAGGCGCCAGTGAAAAATAAACCAGATAGTAATAAAGATTTGAGATTCTTCTTGAATAGAACTAAATTTGTGAACAGAAACGGGTAACCGATTCCAGTAGAGGAACACTGACCATGTCTTTTATGTTTAAGTGAGTTGATGCTTAATATGATAAAATGAAATATTACTCTCATTATATGGGATCTTGCATAGAAAATACAAGAGCTCCTTTATCATCAAAATGTCATTACTGTGTATTTACTACAACCTTTAGAAGATTATTATGAGCGTAACAAGTTTGTACCAAATTAGATATGATTTGTATGAGCATTCTGAGCTATTAAAAATCCAGTCGTACCAAATGCTTCTGGCGATTGTAGCCAACTCGTTGCGCTCGTACTTAACCCACACTCATTTTGGGGTGCTCGCATCAAACTCGTGGATGAGTATCCCAAGTAGTGTATGAGTTAGGTAAGAGTACCCTGAGTAGTCTACGAGTTACCTGTGAGTTCTTCAAGATTACTACATGTTGTCAACTCATAGCGCTAATTTTGCTTCGTGAATCTTCCTACAAGTTTTTGCCGAATTTGCCGAGGTAGCAACTCGGCAAACTGTTCAAGTAACTCGTATGCTGAAAAAAACCCCAGTGGTTTTAGGGGCTGTAGAGATGTTAAAATGATCTGCAAGAATTAGTACTAAAAAAATATGTCCAAATGATCTGCAAAGAATTTTCTACTAAAAAGAGATGTTAAAAAAAATATATATTTGTAAGAATCAGTACTAAAAAGAGATGTTAAAAAAGGTTTGCAAGAATCATTAAAAAGAAATGTTAAAATGAGAATCATTACTATTGATGTTAAAATGATCTCAAGAATCACTACTAAAAAGAGTTAAAATGTCCAAAATGGTACAGTATATTGCCCAGAAGGAATAACGGTTTACAAAATTTATAAGTGATTTTGGCACAGATGCATAGCTAATAATACAAACAAAACAATACTGGTGATAGTAATAGCAATTAAAATACAATAATCCCATCATATCTTCTGCTTTTGAATAAAACATACACACGGATTAACACATCTTTCATCAAACTCCATTCAAAAGTTTATGATTTTTTTTTTTTTTTTGAATGGTCGAAATTTCACAATATTGTGTAAGAATTTGTAGTGGTCTTGGTATAGATACTGAACATGGTTTGAATATTAAATAGTAACAATAATAAAATAACTATGAATTATAATATATCTAAAATCATATGTTTGCATATTGATGTCTCTGTAGAGGTTTCTTGATCACAGTGACATTTAAATTTAGGCTCTGTGTCTTCTGTTCTGATCCCCTAGCGGGAAAATTTATGCCTTTTACGTCCTTGATGAAAAGCATCCAAGATGGGCTAGCGTCTTTGTGGTTAAACTAATTATAAATAATTATTAGAATAACATACAATGTTACATTATACTAATATCAATATCATATGACATATCACAATATATCATGTACCATCATATATATTTAATATCATCCTCTATTAGCTTTCATCAATGCCGATGCCACCTTCATTGCCATCTGCGGCATTGCCATCATTAATATTTTTATACTCCTGTATAGCATTTAATGACAAAAAAGTCTTCTTTGAATGGTGTTTGAATCCAAGTGCTTAATAAATGGTACCCTCCAGCAGAGCATTTGCAATAAAACAGTCAAAATTTTACATACTGTAACCTCAACTCTCAATGGCTACGGTCACACTAGAGTCTCAGGCTTGACTCACCGCGGGTGAGATTTTTGTAATGTGACAACACCTGGATTGACTCGCGCCTGGCGTGACCTCGATCTCAATGGGGCTCAGCACCCAGATTGACCCTGGATTGACCCTGGCGTGACCAGGATTGACATTTCCTAGTCGGCTGTCGACCAATCACATTCGACGACGCCGTTACATTTAGAAGTTTTGGAATAAAAAAACCCGCGAGTTCTTCATGTGTGTATTATAATAAGACGCAATCATCAGTTGTCATACTTATCAATCCGAAAACTAGCATCGCCATTACATCCGAGCCTAGGCCTAGATCATCTAGATTCGCGTGCGGGTATTTTGATTGTGGCGGCGCTCTAACTTCCTATTTCGACTTTCCTAATTTGGAGGTCAATCCAACTAAATTCAGGTAGTGTCGTGACCGACCCAGAATTTCGAGCCTAGCTTGAAATCTCACCCGGGGGTGAGTCAAGCCAGGCTTGAGACTCTAGTGTGACCGTAGCCAAAATGTTGTGCACATTTATTCGTAACAAGAGGTCCAGATAGTAATTAAACATCATTCATGGAAAAAATGTCAGGCATTTTTAGTTATTAACTTTTTTTTAACCCTTCGAAAAAGTTTGTGATTATGATCAGATTAGTACTACTGGCTAGAATGCTCTCATTAAATTATTAATTTTATTTATCTGTGAAGAAAATCAGTAAACACCATTGTAAAGCAAAGGTACCATTTATAAAAACTAGTTGAGGTACTTTAAATACAAGCTTTTGTGTACACTGTACGCTTCTTTATTTAAGAAGTCTGCAGAAATATCACAAATAAACTTGGGGGCATAAGTGCATAGATCAGAATGTACTCAAAAATGAAAGTAATAGACTGAAAACAGAGTATTTAATATGAAACATGAGCCAAGATGATGATAATATCGCTGCTTCTGTAAGTACTTAAGTATCTTTTTTTAGGTTTGTCTTAATTTAAATCCTTTGCTTTCATACGACTCTAGCCAGCAGCAACTTAACTCATCTTTAGAATTACTTTAGAATAGCCAAATAATAATCATTGTTTATGATATATCTTCCAAGAAAGCAAGTAAAATCTTTCTCACCTTGAACAGAAAATGAGAGTTGCTAATTACTGGATGAAAAAATTTTAATAAAGTACTTTTAAAAAGTGAATTTTTTTCTTGGTGGTTAAAATCCTTACCCTTTGAATTCCAAGGTTTTAGTTCAATTTTAGCTGTAATAAATGTCAGGCAGACTTTTTTACACAACCAATACTGACAAATCCCACTGTTGTATTATGTTTTTATTAATCGTTTTAAATCATTCTTAACCTTGATAGCTTTTAGTTTAATTGATAGTTTAGTTGGATTGGATGGGATTTCATGTTTGTACTGTAAAGGGCACCAAGTGTGGTTCATGGAAGCTTTACTCCTTTACAGCAGGGTCCTTCTAGTGGTGAATTGGGCAGTAGGCCTACAGTACACTGGAAGACAATCCTCTGATCTGAAAAATGAACTGCTTTCTTGAACGTGACCATGGTACACTGAAGTGATGGCTTAGACCTCTTCGAAAGATGGTGGGTTTTACTGACATTTGCATTTCAGCTCTCCACTGAAACGCAGGGAGAGTATAGTGGAAATGAACCAGGAACCAATGAAAGATCTCCACGGATCAGCGCACACATAGTCTTTACCACTAGCCAACTGAGAAGCTGCTGTATATTTTGTTTTATTGCGTTATATGTTCTTCATTTAACTGTTTGATGCCTAAAGCTTAGACTGAAATGCTTTCACTAGAAAGAACGCCTTCATAATTGAATGTCTCATCATTATCACTGTTACGGCACATTTTGCAATGTCACATTTAATAGTTGAATGTTTTTGTAAGAATTTCTATGAAAAGCAAATTCTCTAATGTTGCAAAAAGTGTCACATTTGATAGTTTGCTAAATTTATTTTTTTATGATTTTCTAAGAAAAGGTAATTTTTTTATTGAAGTTCCATTAGACTTTTTTTTTTCAATTAACCATTAGACAACATCATGCAAACAATGGAATCAGACATCTGTTTACACACATCTAATGTTTTTCAATTATTAATTTTTTGTGATTTTTTTTTTTAACATGGTTGGCATTATTTAGATTAAAGCACATCTTTTGATGACAAAATTGAAGTTTAAGTTACTGGTATTTCATTTTCATTCCAATTTATTCTGCATTTAAACTAATATAATTATTTTGATGGAAAGTGCTTTATCAGTTGTTGATAGTAATTCACAAAAGTAATTTGATTTATAACAATTGCATAATGGTATAAATGTAATTATCTCAAGCAATTATTCTTTAATCTAAATAAGAGCAAGACATGGCCTTGTTTCACTTTACTAAAACAAGAATAAAAGTAACGAAGACGATATAGTTTATTTTATTTTCTTTCTATCACCTTTGTTTTGTAAAGATTCTTCAATTAATTGTCTTCAACTTTTTCATTTATTGTTTTATAGACTTTTCATTTCGAAATCAGCAATGGAACCACAGCCCTGTACCTGTAAAATTGCACTCCATGGGTGATACAAGCTTGTATGGCACAATTAAGTTCAAATATTAAATTATTATTAAAATGAATATTAAAGATATACAGAAATTAAAATTTATTCAGTCAACAAACAAATTAGGATATTAGGAAAACAAAACTTAAGAGGTAATCAGTGGCGTAATAATAAATGGGGGCTGATGGGCGCGAAGGTGGAGTAGGAAATGGTGGGTGTCTGGGGCGTAAGTTTTTTGGGGGAGGTGCGACCCACCCACCATCCCTAGATACACAACTGGAATGTACATTTTTTCTATTTATTTATTTTTTTACTGTAAATTTACATTTAAACACATGAACAAAAAATAGGATGATTTAAACTATAATACAATACTTTTACTGTACTAGCATTTCAGTAAATGTAGGTGTGTGTCAAGTCTGAAAACCTCCCAAAATAAAAAAAATAAGTCATATAAAATACTTGTTGAAAGACTCAAGGAAAAGCAACTACAAATGTACTGTCAACAGATCAGAACAATTCTACAGTACTTCTGCTGATATTCTTATTAATACTTAATCATCATAAATTTGACTACCATTTTTGTCACTACTATATTCCAAATTTGGAATTAGAAATTTTGGACCCACGGCGGCCATAATACGGCGCCAGCACCATGTCCCCCGTCTCCTCGAACTCTCTTGCGTGTGTTATTGGGGCAGACGAGCGATTGACTCCAATTAAACTGACATTGGCGGATTTAAAGAAAATGGAGGAACATTACCTCTCGACCAGATGCTCAGCTCAAGCCAATTTAAGGGTGATATAAAAAAAAAAATTACGGTATTACTTAAGCCAATAAGAATGTATATTTAGATAAGAAAAGTAGGAAATTTAGATATAAAATTTACTTTAACATTAGCCAAGATACCTTATCTTCAAACTAGCAGATAGTATCATTACCATTTTTAAAATCTATTTTTATTTTTATGTTAATCAATACAATATGAAAACATTGTTAATTAAACATTAAACTAATATCCAATATCATTATTATTATTCTCAAAGGTTTCATACATTAAATTCTCCAACAAATTTATGTTAACCCATCACAATTGAGCCCAAAACCAATTTCATGACCACCATTTGGTTGTTTATTCAACTATAACTTATGAACTGAGTGATTGATAGGCCTATTGAATGATTGTTTGATTAATAAATTTATTGGATGGAATTTTTTCTTAATGCTTCAGAACATTTATTCCAGATTTAGGGGTGTGAAAATTCTCCCTACTCCAATGAAACTTAATAATGGCCATTTTTAGTATTTTAACCAACATATTGGGACAAATTTGCCATCATGAGACGGGGAGAGGGGCGGGGTGAACACCCATGATACATTAGCATCAAACTTGCCAGATCTCTCAAAGAGTTCACCAAGAGAGAAAATAAGCAAAACAAGGTCTGACTCAAACAACAGAGCATCAGAAAGAAAAACCGCAAGAAAAGATCATTCAGTTTCCATTGCAAAAACTGTGTTAAAGGTGCTTCTCTTCAACTCTCAAAGTATGGCATAGTAAGCATTGATTGATAGATTAATTGGTGATCAATAACATGAACTTACATCAGATCCTTGCTCCTTGACAAGTAATACTGAGCACCGCTCGCATTTCAATAATGATTGAGCTCTCTGCATTATCTTCTGTACAACATTATCCAATGATGTTTGCTCTTCAAAAAGGTGATGGGTCACTTCCAACAGTTTCTGAAAAAAAATTAAAATGTTAAATTTTAAAAATGAACTGCCTGTCACGAGCTAAAAAAATGTAAAATTTGATTCCATATTTGAATACCTGATTTGATATTATTCTCCTAAAGACGACTGAAACAACTCAATCGAAATATTGAGACATTCTCAACTAACAACAGTTCCTTTAAGAACTACCTATGTGCCACATTTTTTTTCTACTTGTTTCTGGAAGGAAGTCAAGGACTTTCAATCACTTTAAAATGAGATTTTCAATGTTGTAAATCAATTTTTAAGGTTTTTTTTTTGTTTTTGTTTTTTTTTTGGCAGATATTGTATCTTTAAAAACAGTGCGGTTTTGTGCCCTCTGAGAACAACTATTCTAAGAAAAATACGTACACGATTGCGATCATATTCTTTCCTGTAATTGTCAAAAACTTGCGCATTAGTTATTCCAATTCCACAGAATGTTAAGTAGGTGACTAAAAGCTGTAAAGATATAAGTATAAAGTCACATGTTTTATTTATTTTTTTGCAATATTTTGCAAAATATTTTGTACACCAAAATAATAAAAATACTATTTAACTATAACAATATAAAAACAAATTATTTCACTTTTTTAACCAAATAATCTTTAAACAGCCTTTATGATGCCAGCAAATCACAATAAGAAATGACAGAAATACAATGTATTTTATTAACTTTATTTTAAATTCCACTTGAATTGAATTATAGAATGTTAAATGTAAATGGTATATGGCTGTGTATTGTAAAGCGCATAAGTCTCTATGCACTTGAAACACATTATTAATAACACATACTGTACAATACATTAAAACAATAAAAAACATTTTAAAAACATACACAGCCTTGTATAAGTAAAACATCAAACAAACTTTATATCTTCATTGATTTTTTTTCTTCCATGTTTCTTAATACATGTATATAATACCTGATCATAATTTAATGCTCATTTATCATGGATTCAAACCTAAATAAGACTCGTTGAGTGAGAATCCTTTTTCTGTTTAACACGCACCCTCAATTTAATTATTTGAAATGTAAAGAATATTACACTAAAATGTTAAGATTAAGTGATTTTTAATTACATTTGTTTTTTCTTTGAATTCCTTGTATTGTATTTTTGTTTGATTGATTGTTTCTTATTCTTGTATATTTAATATTTTGGACCACGATGGAAATAAGTCTGCCTTGCTAGTACTTTATTGTGTTTTTATCCATGAATATTATTTTTTTATTCAGAATAAATGAAAAAAAAAACTACATTCCCCACAGAGTGGCATATTTAGGAGACTTGAAATGGGAGGGGGGATGCTGATATAGGGCATGAATGCAGTAGTGAAGGATTGATAATTAAATGAGCGGGAGCGAAATAATGTATTGTGAAGTGATTTTTAACTACATGAGCTCAATTGCTTTTGCTTCAAACATTACCAGTTGAGGGAGGCGATACCAACCCTTTAGCATGTACACAAATATATTTAACTTTATAGTACTCGGCACACAGACATATTTACTGTACGCCTACACTTTATAAAGTATACTTATAGCTAATCACATAGGTCAGTTTAAAGGAGTTAATGGCATCCAGGTAAAAGAATTAGCATCTTGAAAACAAAAATTAAGCAGCACAATTGAAAGTTCAGCAAAAGATAAAGTAAGATTAATTGTTTCTTGTGACAGACTTAATTGGTCAAAACATGGTAAAATCAGAGGAAAACGAATCTGTTAAGTAGAGAAATTCAACATTGTTATAATGGGTCTGTCGAGACGTGAGGAAGGAACGTTCATTCCAATGTAATATATCGTCTATAAACAGGCTCCTGATGTTTTCATTTTACACAGAAGTAAAAGGATAAATTCTGGGGTCAATAATCCATATTTCAGTAACATTAACTGATAAAAACATTAAATTACACATGTTTAGCTCTTTAAATGAGATTACAGTACAGTCCTTGATCACTCCCTTCCAATGGTATTATATACCTCTTGAAGTCTGTCCAATGAGATTAAACACATCCTTGATTTTATGTCCTAATGGGATTACATACTTCCCTTCACCTGAAGAAGTTAGCATGAGCATGGAGGTATAATAAGCTAGCAAAAGCTAGTAGTTTTAAATAAATTTGTTAATCAAAACAAGGTGCTATATGTTTAATTCATCGGGGTGTTTTTTTTTCATTTATTTGACTAATCAGAGAAAATAATTTAATTCTGGATATTGAATAGGATATTTTTAAATTTTTCTTTTTGGGTAATTCAGCTGTAAATTTTTGTAAGCAAATTTAATCCACTAAAAAAATAGTTATAGTTAAATGTAAAATATGAATATTTAATTTGCTAACAAAAAACTAGATTAACCAAAACAAAAAAAATTTCCAGAAATATTTGATAATATTATCCAAATCCTATTTTTGTTCTCATACACCCCTTGACCAAGTCATGATTTACTATACAGGTAAATCTTTTAAAGCCATCAGGGCTAATAGCGCTTATCCCCAGTTTCTGTAGCGTGAAGCGGATGAGGGTGTAATACTCCCCTGGTTAGGACGCTGGTCCTAAACAGGTTACTCCCAGCAATTTGCTGGTACCCATTGATACAGCTGGGTAGATTGAAGCAATGTAAATTACCTTGCTCAAGAATACAAGCGAAATGCACAGTGAAGGATTGAAACCCCAAACTCGAGGTTGGAAAATTAAACCATTCCCACTGTTCCAAACCACTTTTACAAATCAAGACTATACATCCCTTACGTTCCTTCCTCTATTACAGATTCATTATTGTTGTTTACTGAAATAAAGGGTGGGAAGAGATGGGAAGAGGCTAAAATAAAAACTTCTTGATTTCAAAGAGTTATCTTTTTTATGTCATTTATAAAGTATGATTTCTTAAACTTCAAGGCAAACACCTTAAAAAAAAACAAGTTTTATTTCTCATATATATATGAAACTAAAGTAGATTATTACTTTTTTAATTTGTTTGCAATATTAATAAATTGTTGCACTGCTATAATGAATACTGTATGTGTCAACATGGTTTATAAAACTTTCATATGAATGATTATTGTTGATTATTATAGAAGTAATACTGTATCATTCCAATGGCATTAGAAATATCTCTGGAGATATCTGTGTAAGTGTCTAGAGTAATAGATAAAGCTAATCATATAAAATGAAAATGAAAATCACATTAATCAGCTGATTATGAAGAGTTCAACGAACCTCTTCCAATCATATTACCATCAACAATAATACCCGATGCAATCAAGATAAAATGCTACATGGGACTCGTGCTAAGGCGAGACTTTTTTCATACCATGTTTAGCGAACCCACCAACTGCAATTATTGATGATTTTTAATAAAAATAAAATTTTATTTTTAGCCAATTAGTGCACCCGCTGCCACGAAAAAATGGAAATTTCAGATAAAAAAAACTTTTTCTTTATTTTTATTATGCCCTCTGCTGTCTTGAAATCTCCAAAGATAAATTTTGTATATTTCTTCCAAATTATATATAATTTGAAGCATTTAACCATCTTATTTAACATTTACAAGTAAAATATTTTTTTTTGTCTCCTCCGTCTGCATGATTTTGGCAAAACTATTTGCCAAATAAGAAAACAAAATTTTATTTTTATTCTGCCTTCCTCCGATAATCTTTAAAAAAATAAGTATGCGAAACAAGGAATAAAAAAAGGCTCACATAAATGTTAGAGCTCTACACAGAAGTTCTGAGTTGTCTTCACACAATTCCATCGCAGTGCTTTCTATGTGAAATATAGTTTAGCAAACTGTCTGTAGGACCTTAACCATGAGCAGGAGTAAGCAACAATGATAGTGTGACGTATTCTTATTCTTATAACTCATTTGAATGTAATCAATTATAGTTTTGAAGTTCCTCTTTATATTTTATTACTGTACATCATTCTCAATGCTTTTTATGCTACTATTCATTATTCACCTTTCTATGTCTTCAACGTGTTTGTAATGTTACTGGTATTACTATCATCTTTTTATATTATTTCTCACATGTTACTTATGTACAGTAATTTTTAATGTTTTATTATGCGATATTTTTTTTTTTCTCTTTTTGTCTTGATGGAATATTTTTATTCCTCAATTTAATGTTTTATATACTTATCATTAATTACAATTTGATTTTCTCAATTTTTTTATTAAATTTTTCTGCAATTTTAAAGTAATTTTGCAAATTATGTTTTATATGCTTTTAATAATCATATTGTGCAGTGGTCTTATTTATTTTTTCCTTTATTATTGTTAAGCTTTTTGATGTTCAAATAACTCGCAATTCAGCCTTTTGGCTGCTATGTTTTATGTTTTCATGAATTTTGAAAAAATACCATTACTGTAGTTCCGCGGGTCCCACCCCCCATTAACTTGAAATTGGCCCAATTTTGGGGGGTGGGATTATACCGGGGATTCCTATATGCATGAACAGAACGAAAGTGACGATCGTTTTGCAAGGTGGCAGAAGTATCAGAAAAACTGTCCTAGGATTCAATGGCATCTAAAACTATATTCCGGTGAAGAAATCAGAGTTTACTTAAAACATCGAAGGGAAGGGAACACCCTAATTAATAGGCCAAAGCGCCTAGCTAGAGAGGCCATATCTTGGTCTTACCTCGAGCTGGGCCAGCCTTTGCATAAACTTTCTTGACGTCGTAGGTTATTTTTTACCCAGCAACAACCAATCCAACCAATTACCTATCGCATAAAGACCGCCACTTGTAATGCATGATGTAACAAGTTATTTTTAGCAGTGAGAGTCTGTGTGCAACATGGGTCTTCATGCTGTGAATTAACGATCCGATTAGCCCACTGGGCGGGTCTCTTTGGGGACGAACCGCAGTGTTGTCTTTTTTTAGCTGCAGCTATGGAGCTTGTTAGTCTTCATGCCATGAATTAACGATCTGATCAGCCTACTGGCCGTGTCTCTTTAGAGGCGGACCGCGGTGTTGCCCATTTTTAGCCGCAGTTAGGGAGCTTGTTTATTTTAACAACAGTAATCAACAAGAATTTACAAGAATGGGCTTTTTATTCAACTTCATGGTGACAATGTCTGGTCTAAGCAATTGGAGAGTTTAAGGTCTGCCGAATTCGGAGCTAAAGCTTTCATATTTTGTGAGCATTTGTTAAATTTGCCGACCTAGACCTACTGTAGGCCTACTCACCTAAATTATACACTGGGACTTTGCCCGGGGAAATGCCTGTATGCAGAGTTTGGTGTAAAGTCAGCGGTGGGATTATACCCGAGGAACTACGGTATGTATATTATTACCAGTGTTTAAGCTGTCAACAGCCAATCCTTAAAACCATTGCTAAATATTTTCATTCAAAATTAGCCAAACAGCTAATAGAATTGAAGATACAGTATCCATTGCTTCTTTTGTTTTGGATTATCAATATTCTATTTGGCTAATTATTTTACACCAAATTTGCCAAAATTGCTATAATATATTGTTTCGGCCTGCTTAAACCCTGAATTACTATTAATTTTGATACTTATTCTTGAAGTGTTATGTTATACTGGAATTATAAATAAAAATTATGAATTTCATTTATTATTTTCTATTTAAAAAAAAAAAAGCCTTAAATCTACAAAACAAAAATCACAATTGAAAATGCTGCTGAGAAGGAATTTCAAAAAAGTAAACTGAATTACTATCAAACTCAGTCTCCCTAAACACAGACTCAAATAAAACACATTTGAATTACATCCATTTCATCGGCAAGCTATGAGTGAGGCAATTAACAGCCCTAGGATAGTCCTAGTGAAAAATAGACTACATATGTTGCTAGATCTTACAAATAGTAATTTTTTTGTATGACTACAGAAAAATTACTGAATGTCCTAGATTTCTAAACTTTAATGTAAATGTTAGAGTGTAATAAAAACTCACTCGTCAACTCTGTAAATCGAAAGCGCCAATGATGCAGACATGGCTTAATGAAATATCGCATCTCAATCTGTATTATAACATTTTTTTCTTCTATCGTTACATCTACAGTATCCATACTTATAATAAATCTCAGCTCCTATTGGAGATTCTAGAATTCTGATTCTTTCCCAATAATTAGAATTTATTCTCATCAATGCACTAAATCAAATCTTCAACAGAAGTCATAATTTACCAATCAAAAAAAAATTACTTGGCAAGTCATTTGGCATTACATCAGAACAGTTTAGTCCCATAGGACGTCATCACAATTTTCTCTTCAATTCTAGGAGGTTAAGTAGCACCAAAAAGGTCATTTGAGAATCTCTGTAAAAGAGGATTTTCAAATAATGTCTTGAAGTTTTTATTGCTTTCTCAATGTTTTGAAATATAGACAATATTTTATAAATAAAATTTCAAAAATCTGATGTATTTTTTTAAAAAGTTCTTCTATAGTAATCCTAACACAGTAGGATTTCATGTACGGAATGGGCCCAGAGGCGTTCGTAAAAATCAATCGTACATGAAATTCCTATATATGTACAATACCGATATGCTAGGCTGGGCTAGGCTAGGCCTGGACTGAAATTTTGTTGGATTGGAGCCAAAACTCCAACTTGCGCTCGAAAGAAATTCAAAATAAAGATCATAATAATGTACAGTACTATGCATACTGTACTTGTTAATGTGTATACAAACTTTATTCTCTCTTTCTCAGACAAGTAGCTTACGAAGAAACACAGCCCCACGGGCGCCGCAACAGGGCGAGTAACGCAATAACGTTTTTCACTCGATCCATGTGCTTGTGGCATCAAGACCTGTACAGAAAAACCCGGAAATCAGGGGTTCACAACTTTTTAAAAGAAGAGCGGTGATTGGCTGTAGACACGGCGCTTGGACTTTTTTTATGCAATACGATTGTTCTACGCCTATGTTAACATTTATGTAAATGAATAATAAAGTTAAAAAGAAAATGTGGGCGTCAGTGTCTTATTTTATGGGGGATATAATGAAATGGTAGATTAACGTTAGTTAAATTTGATAAATAAAATCCATTCATAATTAGGGGGTTCATTAAATTATGATGAGGGTGGTGTATTCAGACATGAATAAATCATGCGCCTATCAATATGCCGACAACTTACGCATTGGGCGGAGTTTTCTCACGGCTGAAGACATGAAGTATGATCGCCGTTTTGAATGTCAGTGTATTTAAAGCGCACTATTTGCGTTTTGTATTGTAGTAGAGATCGCTGATAGTGTACAGCAAACCGTCTAAGACCGAGTGAATAAACTCCAGCACACGCCTAACGATTAATTCTTGATGCATGCATGTTTTGTACATTAAATAGAACTTTATTTGACAACAATGACATGATTTTACGTTCGTAAAATCGGGAATTCGTAAAATCGGGGTTCTACTGTACATAAAACTGCCATCTATCTGGTTTGATGAAACTGCCAATATGGCTGGAATTTGCATCTGATGTCTTTCAGGCATGATGTTGACAGAAAAAAAATGACACCCACACAGTAATTACAGTAGTAATTTAAAAGAAGTCCAGATTTACTATTTAACAAACTAAGTACCCTGGGAAGACAGCATCGTACACCAGTACTAAAAGTGGCATTTTGCATTCTCTTCCAACTATCACTTAAAAATAACTGAGTATGAAGCACGTGCAGAACATAAATAAATGGTATAGAACTCAACTATCACACAATGCCTGATGGGCTTCGTTTCTCTGAGTAAAAATGGTAATAATGGCTGTATTTGTACAGTATACAGTATATTATGTGTATTATGGTTCTATGCAAGCTTTACTCGGGGGGATGTTTTTGACTTATTGTGTAGAGTCACTTACAGTGCTTTGTAACTGAAAAGAAAGGCACTAGTATACAAGTATACAAGTAACAAAGCTTGTCGGGCAGTCGGACCGAAAAGAAAAAAAAAATCCCAGCAATTTCCGGCCATCTACTAGTCTAGAAGTCCCAATTTTTTAAAAACAAATTTTGTTTGGGGGGAGGGACATCCCCCTCCCATACCCAACCCCGGCTCAGGCCTTCGGCTATAGTTACACCCATAAATACTCAGTCCCCCCAGTCGGACATCTTAGCCCCCTCCCCCATAAATTATAACCTAGAGCCGCCACTGGACCAAAGATCTAAGGAATATCCTAACCGAAACAAATGGAAACAACCGAAGAGACAAAAAGAAAGCAGAAGAGACCATGAAGTGCTCCGTTCTCCAGCAGTTTTAGGCCCTAAATAAGGGCTCGCTGGAACATGGTTCACAGGAGCAAGTTACACATCTGGCTATCCTATCCTAAAAATGGCAGAAAAAGAAAAACAAATTATTAACAGAGTGAAATAAGTGGGTATTATAGCCTTGTCTTAACAGATAATGGGAAATCGCAGAGTATCAGGTACTGTAGTGCTTTCCATGGCTGTGTGGCAGCGAATATAAATGATCGCTCACCATAAGATTGTAAACGGCTTGGTGGACAGAAGAGCATAAGTTGAAAAGTGGCAAACATGAATAATAATAGCAAACCAGCATTATAACAGATTGATGGAACATGCTGAAATGTTGTGGTTTCTGTTAATTCCTGGTTTTCACATTTTTAAGTGCCTTGAAATACCCTGAGAAAGACGCTCCAGAAATAATGACATTGACATCATAATATAGTAGAGCATTAAATACGTCTGGAGCCATCCTAAAACATGAGAAGCGGATGCACCATATTATTGAAAATACAGACATCTAAAACATCTAAACTACAGACAATCAAGAATGCAGACATTCCATTCAAGAGAAAACCACAGGCTACCATACCAATCCAGAAACAAGTTAAAGTTTAGCACGTTGGCTGCCAGCAACGAGTATACACGCCCACAGGGTGTTGCGGATAGGGAAGAGTATACTCATCAAAATCTAACTTTCTAGCGTTTATAACTTCTTTGTTTGAAAAACCTGAGACTCAACGGCTGGTAGTTTGGGGAAGATATACTTAGACGATAACGTACAAATGACATATGTATGTTTGTTGTGTTATGTTGCCGGTAGTACACTTGAGCGGCACAAGTGGGGGCGCCCTTTGAACATATACCAAAAAGCAAAAAAGCGGATGGGGTAACTTGCACTTGGCATAGTCAATAAAAAGTGCTATCACAGTGGCATCAACGAGATTACTCGCCCCCTAATATTTTCCCAGAAATTTATGACACATCATTTTGATGACTAGATAAAATTTCATAAAAGTATGTTTGTACATGTAAATTTGTTCCAAAAAGTATGTTTGTACATGTAAACTTGTTCAAAAAAGTATGTTTGTACATGTAAACTTGTTTGGCACATGGGAAGGAACCTCAAAAAAAGGTCTGGCAGTCAACGTGTTAACTTCAATTTTTGTATTATGGTCTGGTATACAAAAATTTAAATTATTTTCATTTGACAACACCCACAATTATGAAATTACAATCAATTTATAGTAAATATTAGCATACGTTGCTTTATTGAAAATCACTTTATAAAGACCCATGACTCGGCTTTAGTTTAGTGTGTATGTTTGTCTTGTGTAAGGGATTGTCACCTACAAGTAAGATAGTGATATATTCGCTGTTGACAATCCTTGGCACATGTATTGTGTGCCTAATAAATAAATAAATAAATAAAGCTATTGGTTCAAAAAGTATAATGATGTGGATGATAAATATATAGTCAATGACTGTAAATTTTTTATGCAGTTCAAGTAGGCTACCAGTACTGTTCCAGTAGTATACCAAGTTATACCAATGCAGGGGTTCGAAGTTTGATGAACCCACTTTTCAGAGAGATCCAGTTGTGGTGGATTCAAAGGCCCGACTCCTTCCCCCCGCCTAAATTTTTTCAAAAATATTTTTAAAAAAAAGAAAAAAAGAAAATTATTATATTCAAATTTAAGTGTAACAGTGGCATCTCCAGCCATCTGTAGAGGTGCCGAAATTATAAATTTTCTTACCTCATCCCCAACCATGGTGGGGCTGAGGAGGTATAGGCCCCAATCTGTGAAAGTCCTTCCCTGGGCCCCTCTATTTCAATTTCCAAGATGCAAACACTCTGAATTTAAATTAATCAATTGTACCATGGTGCCATTCCAAATGTTGTCTCTCATGATATCACTCAAAAAAGAGATTACAAAAAGGGGCATTTTGAGTACTGACTTAGAACTGTCTGAAGTGAAGGTGAATGTTTAATGTTCAAAGGAAGTTTATTCAAGAGCCTTTGGTCGGTAGTGCTGAAAGCCTGATCCCCAGGTTTTCTCCTTGGGATGTCCAGGAGCGCTTGTTGGCAAGATCTTGGTTCTCGTCTATAGTTCTCTCTTTCATGTTTAGCAATTTGAGGAGATTGGTTAGTTTCTGCGACGACAGTTTTGGTCAGTGCCTGGAAAAATGTTTGGACCCCTGCCAAAGTATACTAAAGTAAGGATGTAGTAAAAAGTCAAACTATTATATCATTATTAATAGAAAATCATGAATTGAAGTGTTTCTCTACACATTTGTCCTTATTTTACTATAATTCATTCATTTTCTGCTGGGAACAGCATGCATGATAACCTGTCTTCTTAATAAGTAATAAACACTCTTTTAATAGGTTTTTGCCAAAGTGACTTGGCCGACCAGCCTTATATTAAACAGATTGCTTATCCACTATTTAAAGAAGAAAAAATCTTTTCTATAAATAGCTGTTGTTTTCTCTGAGCCTAAACTTTTTCACTATTCTTCCTAACTCATTACTGAAAAAAAAAAAAACCTTCAGAATTTATTATAAAGGTTTTTAAAAAAATTTTTGTTTTGTTTTTTGTTTGTTTTCATTTTTTTTAATAGTTTTCGCCAAAGTGACTTGGTCGACCAGCCTTATATTATTTGCTTATCCACTATTTAAAGAAGAAAAAAATCCTTTCTATAAATAGCTATTGTTTCCTCTGAGCTTTCATTATTCTTCCTAACTCATTACTGAAAAAAAGACACCTTCATAATTTATTATAAAGGTTTTAAAAAAAATGTTTTGTTTTGTTTTTTATTTATTTTCTTTTTTTTTTTATAGTGGCCTTTAAATTTATACTTTGACATTGAATACACTGGACATTTTCACAGCATGAAGCAAACACAAATTCATTGAATACAAACAAATCCAGCTATATTTAATGCCTTTGATGAATATTAGGTGCAGATACTATAGACAGATTCAAAGTCAAGTCTGAGAGTGCCATTTCTGTCCATCTAGAAGTGATAGGGACATAAAATGTTATACCTCAGCCCAAACCATTGTGGGGCTGAGGTAGTCGGGAACTTCATTGAAAAATTCCCTCCCTGTGGCTATCACCTGTCCCTATTCAACATCATGCTGTCAACTCAACTATTAAAAACATGGTATATCCATATACGTCCTTACAAAACATGGTTTTACAGTGACAACACTCATTTAATCCTAGACACTCATTTAATCTTAAGTTTGTTCACACTTATTCTCGTACTAATTCGTTTAAGTTTTCCGTTTTTAATTCCTTTCCTTGTACATGGGATAGTTTACTCAAAGAGGTCAGAGACATGCTTTTGTTTGGTATCTGGCCCTTTTAAAATATACTTAAAGAGCTTTTTTGGGAGATGTAAGGCTGGCAGATTTTGGCAATAACTTTTTAATTTTGTTTTTGTTATTGTGAAATTTGAAAATTTTTAATCGTTTTATAGAGTATTTTATCCTTTTTATTTTTATTATTGAAAAATGTTTTGTAATTTTATATGAAATTTTCATCTCTTATATCTTATATTTTATTGTGTTTGACGACCCACTTGATAGAGATTTGAATCTGTTTTGGGGAAGCCTGCCTCCTTTTCGTCTGTTTTTTTGGTGTGTTCATATTGTAATCTGTTGAGGCGAATAAATGAATTGAATTGAATTGACAGGGCACTGGGATGAATGTGGTTCAGACAGTGGCATATGTAAGGACTCTTCCCAATTTTCCCCCACTGAAAATGTCTGAAGCATAAAAATCAAGCACAGTAGCAAAAAAAAAAAAAAAAAAAAAAAAACTTCAAACTTTACTCCTAGAATAGATTCGGTTCACTATAGCAACTCCCTGTCCAAACTAAACAACTTTCCTAGCCTATAATCTTAACTCTAATTATGTCTAACTAGGCCTACAGATCACCTTAGCTTAGATGATCACACTTTCATTGTATATTACACATCAAAAACACTCTCCAAAATATCGACCTCATCTACTGGATAGTTTCCGGTCTAGGCTCCAGAGCGAAAATCGCACTCGCCAACCCGTTCTTCTTTGACTTTTCCCTCTGTCGCACGTACTCACTCCATCCACCTCCCAGAGGCCTAAGATGCTGATTAACAAAACGACAGTTTTTCAACCAATATATTATAGTCTCAATCCACGAGTGTTATATATTACATTTGGTTCGCGTGATTCTCTTCTATAAATGTATTCCTTACCTTCTCATTGTCCTTTGTGAACATAGTGCCGTTGGTTTTATTCACAACCACCGCCACTCCGAGTATATCATTCTCACTGTTTGTAACGGGTAGCAGAAGTAAACTCCCGATGGGACACCCTAGAAGTTGCTCGAGTTCTTCTTGTTGTGCAAGTTCCTAAACAACAAAACATCTCAATTAAATTCCAAACAAAAACTCATTAAGAATTGTTCTTTTTTTTTTTTTTTTTTTTTTGTTTACTCGAAAAAAAAGAAGAAATAGACCTATTAGGCAGTGGCGTATCCACATTCGAAAACTTCGAACCAAAAAAAATTAGGCTAGGCCATGGAGTTATTTTCATGGCTAGGCTTATGCTAAAAAAAATTGAGTTAATGCTTTTCTCAACTTCCCTTTTTTCCCTTTTCTTCTTAAATACTGCGTTCAAGAGATATACTTTAACATATCTGTCACGGTTAACGTGTATTCGGGAATCTAAGAAGCAATATTTTTCAGTGGGCGTGGCCACCGAAAATAAATTCCACTCCCCCTCATATTTTGGTCGCGCCCCCCACCCCCCATTTTAATACTGCTAGATACGCCACTGCTATTAGGCCTACTTCCGAAACATTAATTTATACAGTGCGGTACTTCATGGGTCGTTGAAGAGAGATGGTTGCGCACGTGCATAATGGTTTCCAGGCGTACAATGGCACGTGATAGTAAAATTGTACAGTAAAGAGTAGAAATTCGTATCCTCCAAGGTCGTATTATAACAAAAGACTCCTTGTGTGTGTATGGCAATCTTTCTATTATCTTTCTTTTTAGTATATAGCCCACTTAAGTTACAAGCAAGTATGTACCAGTACCAGTATCCACGGAGAATGCCCCACACCAAATATTGTCTTGATCAAGCGCTTTTTTAGTTCTATATTTATAGTTAAGCCAATGATCCAAATCTAACAATACCCAGTCATCAAAATTGGAATTTCTTTACTTGCCGGAATTGTATTTTATTATCAAGTTATTCTAAATTATTGTAATGTTCAGCTTTGTGATAAAAAGGAATAATTTACATGAAACAGTAATTTAGTAAATTAATCAAACTACCGTATTATTGCATATGAAGTAATATCCTGAGCATCATTAAGAATATTTTTTTTTTTAAGAATTCTAATAAATGTATGGGAATTATTCATTAAATGCGTGGCTGTAATGAACTATTTACAGTCACAGTGTCCGGATCTCTCTCGGGAGACAACATGTGTATATAATTCACGCGTGATTCTCATCTCAATTCTCTTAGTGCACAAGATAATGGTCATGAACTGGTAGAAACGCATTAAGCTTTTTCTTTGCTCTATGGTGTAAGTTTCCTAAGGAAAGGTAATTTTGATCGAACTTTCACTAGTAATGGGATCAAAAGAATGTTTCTTTAACCGAAAAGATGTTTTTTTTTTTTCTTCTTTTTCTTTTTTTTTCTTTTTTCCGAAAGTCTTCGATGTGGTATCATCCCAGTTGGTCGAAATCCAGTTTGTCGAAACCCGCTTTGCAGAATTTAACCCACTTTGCCGAGAACCCAGTTTGCCGAATCCTGTTCACTGAAAATATGAAATCCCAGTTGCCGAAACCCGGTTTGCCGAACTCAGTTTGCCGAATTTGAATTTTGTCGTCACCGCCGTACAAAAGCGCAGCACGCTACTATTTAGAAATAAAATGTAATAAACTATGTAGGCGAAATCGAATGTAAACTATTTTGAGCTAAATGTAATAACGGTAATTATTGTAGGCGAAACCGAATGTAAACTCAGATGTAACAACCACAACAAAATTAGTTAAGACCATCAAAAGGGCTTCCTGTTGCTCACCACTTTGATTTTACCGAGCCAAACTATCAGTGATTTAGGCTTTATAATCTTAGGCACTAATTTTAAATCTACTGTACTAAGGCCAGAGGACTGGGCGGATACACCCGGGACGTCTTCTAGCCTTAGTAGATCTGAAATTGGTGCCTAAGATTAAATAGCCTAAATCACTGATAGAATGGCTCTTTAATTTGAATAGTGAGCAATAAATAGGGAAGCCCTTTGAAGCCCTCTAAAAATAAAAGCTTCACTATTCCTGCCTAAAAATACATTATTCATTGGCCTATAATGTTTTGAGGCATCTACTGATTGATGACCACCTGATGAAGGGCGATGCCCGAAAACAGTGATTTTACCATTAAAAGTTCTCCTCAATCTGGCATTCGGCAAACTGGATTTCGACCATCTGGCCTAGATCCTTTGATGTAGCCACAGATCCCTAATAAGTTGATAGTTTCATTTTTTCTAGCAAAAGGTGCATTCATGAATTGAAATAAGGCAGACCTCCTGTCACGTTAACAAAAGATCATGAACCATTTCTGATAACACGTATGATGCACTGACCAAAACGTATAGTCATGAATACGCACACGTGCATTTACGAACGTTTATGCTGTTTTAGCGTGTGACGGTGGCTGTGAGGCAACAATGGTGCTAAAATGAAAACTTCGTTGTTGGTGTGTTGGTTATGCCGAGAAGGCTCATCCGTTAAACCAATTCTCGTTAATGTTGTAATTTATGATTGTTTTGCGTCAGATTGTAATTTAAATCCCAGAAAGTTTCGATCTACAATGGGGATCTTATTCATGTCGTCAAACGTAAGCCTCTGTATTTAAAATCTTAAAAATAATTCATATGACATTTTTTTTACAGTGTTTAATACCATATCAGTGCTCATCAAACAAATGTAAGATAATGAATACAAAATGTCAACTACCAGATATCGTGTTTTTACATGACGACTCCGAAAAATCAGTTATGAGTTTTCCCATTTTCTTGTAAGACGTCTGTGGGTAGATTTTTCATTGAGGTGTAACAGGGCTAGGCCTGACTGGGCTTGCATAGTTTTGTCATTAACTTGCCATCAGCCTAGTAAATTAATTTAGATATTTTTTTAAGCTGAATACCGTAAAACCTCGAATTGAAGCCCAGTGGGCTTATTCTTGAGATGAAGCCCATCTCGAATTGAAGCCCCTTCTTTAGTTTGCAAAATTAGCCTAAAAAAAAGCCCATCTCGTTATCATATCAAAATAGCATAGGCTTCTTTTCGAAATACCTGTATACACTGTGCATGAATTTCAGAAAATAAATTAAAAACAACATTGCTTATACATTAGTTCGGTGATTTAATGCCAGTTAAATACACTCCAAATAGGCTACAGATTGATGTTACAATGACCTTATTTATTGTTTAATTGTACAAATTCACAAAATTTACAGCATTCATTTTGAAAAAAAGCCCCCCCCCCTCCTCTTTACGTTTTAAAAGTAGTCTCGAAAAGAAGCCCATCTCGAAAAAATAGCCCATCTCGAAAATCTGAGTTCTTTCGTAACAACGTAATTTATATATGATGCAACTTTAAGATATTTTGATCTAAAATGTTCATACAAATTGAAAAATAAAATGAAATTTACATTTAATTTCTCCTAGATTACATAATACACAGAATCCATTTTCTCTGGCATCTATCCTCCTATTTCGACCGATAATTCATGTGTTGGATACAGGAAGACTTAAAATAGACTTAGGTGTCCTAAACCCATTTAAATCAATTAGATAATCTTTTCTTACAAAATCATGTTTAACGTACAGTATTTATAAAAAAACAAACATATTAATTTAGTGCAAAAACTATTGTCTTGGGGTAAATCCTGCTATGGCAGTTTTTCATTCTATCTGGCAGGCCAACGTTCTCTTTTATAATATTTTGTTGTTTTGTGACTATTTAAAATTATTGCAATAAATAAATAAAACTGTTTTAATTAAGGTGTAACTAATTTTCTTTCTTTCACTCAGTTTTTCATCACCGTTGGCTGTGACGACGCAGCGCTCATAACCATAACAATAACGATAACGATAAAAAACAAACTAAAAAGCGATTGTTGATATATAGAAAACAAAAGAAATAAGAGAAGTTTTTACACTAGAACGATTCGATAACGATTTATCGTGTATAAGATAACAAAATATTTTAACAAATCAAATCAGATGACGTCAAAATCATGGAAAAACGATGAAATCGTTGCTACTAAGTTTTTCCATGATTATGACGTCATCTGATTTGATTTGTCAACATGTTGTTATCGCATAACTGATAAATCGTTATCGAATCGTTCTAGTGTAAAAACTTCTCCTATTTCTTTTATTTTCTATAAGAACAATTGCTTTCTAGCTTTTTTATCGTTATCGTTATCGTTGAAGTGTAAACAGGCCTTAAAGCTCTGTCCACACTATCGAATTTGTGTGATGTGCCCAAAACATGATCATGGTGATGTCATGTTACCTCCAAATATAGGCACATAACATTTATTTAATTGTCACATAAAATTTGACAGAGCTTTAGAACAGAATACTGAATGGCAAATTTTAGGCAAATTGTTTCCCTGTTCTACAAAGTATTAGCGGACTCGCATAATTTTAGTCGGTTCTCTAGGAGGTTGAAATTATTAGCTTTTGATACCGTAACGCTACCGACACGGTATATGTCTTAATCGCTCCCTTGTGTTTCATTTGCATAAATTAGGTTCTGTATTGAGACGCGATGGAATAAATTATTTTATTGCAAATCCTAAATGAGATTGTTTTACTAAGCAACCTCGCTGGAGAATTCACAATTCTAGAATTTATATGTCAACGGGGTCAATAATGTTTTACATTTTTTGTTATTCCAAAAGGATATTCAAATCAGCAAAATGTTGTAAATAGCAATCCTTTGCACAAGACAAACGTACACTAGATGCTCTACAGAACATAGAGCATAGAGTAAAGCTGCTTTATGCACAGACTGAGTATCGTTATGAGGCTGAGAGTCGAGATGTTTGGAGTCGGCGAAAGAAAAAATCTTGTAACCATGATTTTACGAAAGACGCTGAGATGAAAGACAACCAAGCTAATTAAACGCCACTGAGTTAGTATTCACACTATCTAAAACAAAAGAGTGAATTTCACTCTAAACGAGTGCCTACGGAGATCATTCAGATTTTAATATTTCTCGAGTGAATAGCGAAAAATTATTGAAATGCACTTCTGAATAGAGATATTTTAGGCCTACTCATTTTCTCTGTAGGCACTCTTTTAGTCCTTTTTAACTCTTTGAAATTATAGAGTAATAATGTTGTCATTTGCTACTTACATGAACAAATTAAAGTTCATTTGTCTATGCAAAACGGACATTTTGAACTACTTTTTGCGAAGCGAAAACTGTGCGTAACCAATCAGATTCAGTAACCGAACCGACGCCTTCGATTCCAGGATAAATTCGCCTAGTGGAAAACTTTACGTGTAGTGTGAGCGAGATATGCGTGTCGTCCACACGTTTAGCAGATAGCAACCGGCGTATGACGTCACAAATGATGACGTCCGTCACCCTGACCGTATGCTTTCGCGTGCGAAACATCCCTAGGCCTACTGTCGTCTTGTGGGACCTTTGCAACAATAAGGGATAGGAGCGGAATGTTATAGTAGAAGTGTAGGCATGGGGATAAAAAGGAGCTGGGCTTAGCGGAAAGGTCCATTGCAGGATGGGGAAATCCAAAAATTAATTGGACATAGCATTTTAAGAGAGCGCCAACCAACAATTGAGAAGATTTGGTCACAGCATTGTTGTCGTGTTCCCATTTTAATGGTAGAAGAAGTCATGACCATCTATGGAAACTATGTTAAGTAATTTCTATAGAGAACGTCAATAAGTGAATTCCAAATGAATTTGGCCTGCAGCTGGTTTGCATATAGCGTCCAGAAATGACATCATCAATAATTACTACGTTTCAATCAGTATAGTGGAGATATCATCAATGTGTGGGGCTTGCATCTTCATTAGATGATTAATCAAGATGAAGTGATAGCAAAATACGAAGGGACGTCTTTAACTTTCATCATGCAAATTTATGCCAGGAATATGAAGAGCAATATCGTACTATACGTTGATATCACTGGTATTATTTTAAAATTATCACGATAGTAAAGAGAACAACAACAACTAATAGCCCTAAAGATGATGATGATGATGATGATGATGATGATGATGATGATGATGATGATGATGATGATGATGATGACGATCATAATGGTAATAATAATAATAATAATAATGACGATGATTATGAAGATAATGATGACGAAGATGAAGATGATAATGATGATGACGATGATAAGATGTAAATTATAATTAACTGTGTTAAATTACAATAGATAAACGTTCTAATAATGTATTAATTATCATGGTAATAACGACACCAATCAACATAATCTACTATTCTAATTAAAACGAAAACGTTAATGTATTTAAGCAGACTATTGTTATTAACGTTAAAATAATAAAAATGAAAAAGAACAAAATAATAATAATAATAGAATAACTATAACGGCTATAACAATAACAATTATTATTATATTTATTTTAAAATGTACTTCTCCTCTTCCTTTTTTTAAATAATCCCAGAAGAAAAAAGAAATTCTTTTTTATACTTAGCCTAATGATTTGGTGTGCAAGTCACGGACTTAATGCTCATAAAAGTAGTTAGTATTGTAAGTAATCTTGCATTCATATCAAAATATTAGAATTATTAGCAATCGTTCTTAATTTGAATTCACAAACCATGCGAGTTTAAAAATGACGATGAAGATGATGGTGATAATGATAACATCGATGAATGGTAATAATAATAGTTAGGGGCCTATTATTTATTATTAAAAGGGCATCTTTCTCCTTCACTTTTTCGTAAACTCAAATTGTAAATGATTACTATTTCAATACATTTAGCCTAATGGTTTGGAGCACTGGTTTGGAGTGTAAGCCATAGATTCGATGACCATATTCGATGTCCATAAACAGCCAGCAATGTAGATAGTGTTGCATTCATATCATAATAATGCGTTATTATGATTGTAGCAATGCATGCCTAGATAGTGTTGCATTCATATCATAATAACATATATTTGAATTCACAAACAGTGAGTTAGATAGAGTCCGCGAAGGATCTATGACACATTTTCATCTGAGTGAATTTCTCATTTGTATTGTAAATATTATCGTAATGTTATTATTATAATAAGGCACAGCAAATCTATTAAGGCTCCAGTTTATACTGTCTTCTTATCACTATCATTATTCTCATCATCATCATCGTCGTCATCGTTATACTCCCCCACATCATTTCAATCATCATCACCTTAATCATTATCATTATCATTCAAATTACCATCATTTCGTTAATCGTTATCATTAATATCACCAGATCAAATCCTAGGCCTACCTACCATCGCAATTCACCAATTAACACTGATGGACTATACAGAGACAGGTGTAGAAAAAGTTCCAAGGGGCGTAGGCAAATTCCAGCCTGAGATTTAAGCCCTACCTCGTGAAATCTGCATTACTGGAATTACTGGACCTGCGTATAACATGGCGTTTCCAGTGAGAAAAGCTTTCAAAAAAAGCTCATACTGTATGTACGAAAAAATATTGTTCTACTTTTTTTTTTATCTCGTAAGACTAGATAATTAAGTCGTACGTACGAGATATTATCTCGTACGTACGAGATAGGCCTACTATCTCGTAAGTACGACTTAATAAAAGGTAAAGGTAAAGGTAGGAGAATAACCCATAACTTGCAGCGTCATTGTGCTGAATTGCGTATGGGCGTGGTCCGTGATTACCTAGCAGCCGTAAAGAGGCGCCACCTCATTCCACAACGACAGGGGATGAAATGAACCATAACATCGGGGTAACCCCCTACTCTTCCGAAAGATGCAACGGGTTCTTTAAAGTGCACACGAGCCAGATGTATACACTGGACCTCTATGTTAAGTCCTTGTCCGAGAAGACTTGTTTCTACCAACCGAACCATGGGCGAGAAGCGCCTGGAACCAACGCCGATGTTAAGGCTGTAGCTAGCGGCACCCCTGCCTTAAAGCTCGGCCACTCGACTCGTACGGACGAGATAATATCTCGCACGTCAGATAATATTATCTCGTACGTACGACTTAATTATCTCGTCGCGATAAGCGTCGATAGCTCATTTTCCAAGGAATTTAGTCTTAGATTAGATAATATACCGGTACATATTTTATATTTAGAAGATCGCACTTTTAGAAGTTGAAAATGGTTTTCCGGTCTTTAATAAAAGGAAATAAAAATAACATTTCAAACGAATTTTTTTACACGATTTGTGAACATTTTCCACACTATTTGTTCTACACATTTTTTTTTCAGGCACTTAATAATAGGTCACTTTAAACCGGTACATTTCCTACCAGAGCAAACATAGATAGAACGACATACATCATAAAGCTGACCAAAGGGCATTTACCTTATCCATGACGTCATTAGTCACACCGGCTTATGATTCATTATATTTATTATTTATTAAAAACGCAAATATCATATTGTGCATCAACGGAACTATACAAAGTGGCTTCTCTCCATTAAGTTAATTTGTATAGAAGCTAAATGGTGTGCTGTACTGCAAAATACTTACCTCTAATTGACCATGTAATCGGAGCGCTTTTCCGGTTTCGATCACTTGAGCAAAATTTCCAACTATCGGAGAAATTACAGGGCCACGTTCACTATCTGACGACGAACCGCCTTGGCTGTCAACTGAGCGGCTTTTATGCACTAACTGTTCTTTACCTTTTGGACCTTCTAAGAGCAACACCGCCGTCCTTTCGGCGTCGACTAATATGTTTACATTTTTTTCGATCTTATCACACAGACTGGTGAGGTCCAAGTCGTGAGAAATGTCCTTGACAATCGCCAGGAAAAAATCGCGTTCATTTGTCGACCGTAGAAACATTTTCGTTTCGTGTGTAATGTATGTTTTATGAGGCAGTTGTACTTGGGGTTCTAACAGAGCACTTAGTGTCATACCTGGACTCGGCGGAGGAACTGTCGAAGCTCTTCTGAAATGCTTCCGACTGTTCCGCCCTTCGACACTTAACTCACGCGGCGAAACCGGTCTGTCTGAATCGTCCGTATATCCATCTTCCGTATCCGATGTCGATGGTGCCCATGTATGGAAGACTGTTTTAGATCGGGCTTTAGCGAAATCCTGCCGTAAATATTGCCGAGATCCAGACCGCGGTCTGGCATTGGCGGAACGAATACTTTCCTCTTGGCGATCATTTTGATCCGAGGTAACGCGCTTTCGAGGAAACAGACTATCGGCCTTCACCGCGTCATTCCACCTGTGAACTAAGGTGGAACTGCCACCTTTTCTTAGAAAATACTCTTCAAACCAATCCTGGTGGAAATCCAACCATTCCTCGATTTCTTGTTCTGTCTTGGAAAATATCTTTCCTCCTTTCCGAACACGTAGCGAAGCACTTCGGTCCATACCGATGCCTTAATCACAATTCAACGAAACTATTACCATTAATTCCAATATATCGTGCGAAACACTTTTATCCATTTATGATATAGGCCTACAAATATATCACTATCAAAAATTGATTTAATCACACTGACTGCGGCCAAATACTATAAGACATCGGTGTATACTAGCACACGGAAGGCATCAGACGACCTTTCCAATGGAAGATACGGTATCATCGTTATGTTAAAAATATAAACAAACATGCGCACTTACGACCGAATATATCCGGGCATGTCCTATTCAGCAACTATAGAACATTATCCTTTAGGTGCGATAACTGCAAGAATGAGTGTACATATTACCGTAAAGAGAATGCGCTCAATTTACATCGGGTAAAACTGAATACACAATTCGGAGATCAATGCGTCAAGTTTGCTTTCACATTACGTACAATAAATTAGCATGCATTAGACATTATTCGTGATCGCTTAAAATGATGCGGAAGCGTGCTTATATTATCTGAAGTAGTTAGGCCTGCTATTGTAGTAAAATCCAATAAGTCTACGTGCAGCAAATGCAGTAAAGCGTCTCCATCACAGATTTAAATAGCCAGGCTTCCGTAGCCTACTGTACCCAGCCGAGTGTTTTGTTATCGAAGGATTCAATCAAAGTTAACGCGAATCTCTTCAGATTCCACGGTATGAATGGACAACTCCAAAACCCCTGAATGACGTCACAGATAATTGTCGTTGAGAAAATAATAATAAATAATTTCCGGCGTTCGGTTACCGGAAATAGCACCATCAGCCAGGGAAGTCTCAACCAGCAACTACTATTACCATAGTCAATAAATTCCCTTAGTTTGAAATATGCCCTTCCACTTGCAGACTAAAAAGAGATAAAAAAATATATAATAGAGTAACCCTCTAGTAAAAAATTCATGAATTCATTCATTCAATTATGTCATCGATGCTTATTTTTAATTTAATGTACTTTCGATGTGGTGACCAGGATTTTCCTAATGTGAGAGAGACGGGGCTAAGCTTCTCACAGGAAGTCCGACAATGTTCGAAAAAAAAACCAGCAGGTCTATGGCAAAGCTCGGTGGAACCAATTGGCTGTCCATAGAAAACTAGACAATTGAACTGTTCTTAGACATCAAATATTAGGCCCATACCAAAAGATATGCAAGAAATAAAAAAATTTTAAAAAATGTTTTCTCTTTTTTGGTCCCAACAAGTAGGCGTCGACGGTCTCGGTTTGTCGGACAGAGGCTCAGGTCCCTCCCCTAGCTCCGCTGGCACCGGCATATCGTATCATAAAATTAAGCCAATTAATGAGTATGGGACCTTAGATCAGTGGCAGATTCCAGATAGAGATCCACCAGCCCCCACCCCTACATTTTTTATTATTATTATTTTTTTTTAATAGGAAAAAACACTCCACAATTATATTCAAGTCTGAGAGGGTCATTTCTGGCCATCTGGGATGCCATAATCCGGACCATAATCATAATATCCCCCATCATCTTTGAATTTTAAGTCCTTCCGTGGGTCCCCTCTATTTCGAATTCCTCGATCCGCACTGAGAATCACAGTAGGCCAGGCCCCAATTTATTGGCATACAATACACCGAATGTTGATGGATTCTGTAGCTACCACCAACATTGGGTGAAGTTAATAAAAACTAGGCATACACTGTTCCAATGTGCCTTATCTTAATTGCCATACTTAACGGACAGACGACTCGGAATTTCGCAAGACTGCAGGGGCGGATTTAGGGGGGGTGGGGCCAGTTCCCCCCCCCCCTTTTTTTGGAAGGTAAAAAAGAGAAAGAAAAAAAAAAGAAAAAGAAAAAATTGATCGCCCGGAAAACGCCTCAGAGATTATTTTCGTACGTCTAGAACACACACACACACACAAAATAGCCAAGGGTAGTATTATTTCGATCAGCCTCACTTTTGCCCCCCGACCCCCACTTTTTTGACATCTCTGGATCCACCCCTGACACTCTCTGCAATCACATTACCCACGTCTGTCACCTATAGCTTACCTTGACAATAACATTCCCGTGTAGTCTCCTATTAACATTACTTTCATCGGCGTACAATATAATGAAAATAATGAACAATAACAGTTCAGCCTAAAATGTATAAGTTGGCGAGTTTTTCCTAGTTTGCTTCACGATATCCTGTCTGTAGTCTTTGTTACTTGGCCTATCGTAATGTCACTTTTTTCGACGAGCGAAATAATTTAAACTAAACATAGCTATCAAGTAACCTTTTGGACTCTACCATTATTAGGGCCTATAATATTGTATTTATTTTATTCGATGACTTAAGGTCTTTTGTCATCTCTCGTCTAATATACAACTGCAGCAATTATTTGGAAGTTTTTTGTTTTTGTTTTTTGTTTTTGTTTTTCTTTTAATGAAATTTGCTGGTATCTTTTTTTTAACTTTTGAACTTTTTAAATGTAAAAAAAATATATGCAGATAAAACGTAGACCAAATATTACACCCCCCCCCCCCCAATCTCCAAATATTAAACACCCAGACCCAATGTAATCAACAATGTATAAAAGGCACACAAATTTCCATCTTTTTTCAGTGGCGTATGAAGTAGACCTAATTGACATCGGGGGTGATGGCGAGGGCGGTTTTTTGTTTTGTTTTGTTTTGTTTTTTGTTTTTTTGTTGTTTTTTTTTTGGCTCAGCCAGCTTCTAGCATTTTTTTGGACGAAGCTTTTTAGTTGTTTTTTTTATCGTTATCGTTGAAGTATAAATAGGCCTTAACTGCAAGTGTCAACATGTGTGATATAGCTTCTGAGCTTACTTGAATAATGTATCTTCTTTCACATTTTCCGCAATACAGTATGCATTACATGAGGTAAGCAAAGAAAATACATACTGCTAGCAGACTCAAAAAGTTCGTATTATCATCAGCAAAGGGTTTGACATTTAACTTGTATCGTTTATATTGATCCACGTCGAAGTTTGTTCGTGTTATAAATGACAGCTGAGGTTCTCCTGACCAGAGCCGAGAATTTGATAGAAGAAAGCAAAAGGGAAGGAGAAAAACAATGTAACTCATTAAAGCGATCTCTTAAGCACGCTAAGCACTCTCTACGGAGAATAGATGGACGCGAAGATATGTACAAGGCCACTTATTTCCTTCAATACATGAAGATATTTTTATATTCCAGGGTGACTTTTAAGGCCTACTTCTTTACTGATAAGAGAGGGCGCTAATTGCTTACTATATATTATCTCACAATGAAAATGTCTTTTCAGAAATAGCCCTAACCGGTGTTCATTAAAATGTTTGTATTCATAAATATACATATTTCAACGGATATTTTTTCTTACATTAGAAATATGTAATTATGTTTATGTTTATACATGGTTGACAGCTAGTCAAAAGTTGTAAAGATGAATATTGAGTAGGCCTACAGTAAAAGGGCAGAAAATATTAATATTTATGCTACTCAGTACCCGAAATATAACTTGGTAGTTGTATACTACTACTTGGTGTAATATAACTTGGTAGTTATATTACACCAACTTGTTATCTAATCTAGCATAGGTTTTCTAAGCATACTGTATAGGCCTATTATGTTTTCCAAAGTCACATCGTCATAGCAAGTTTGTATAGGCTCCTAATTAATAACAATGTAGTCATATAAACTATTTCCTCCATGGTCATATAGCCCAAGGAGCGTCTGGTTCGGATTTCTAGAATTCTTTTAGCAATACATTTTGTGCTAATTCCTCCATGGTCAAACCTAGTATTAGGTTAAAAAAAAAATGCTGTCTTGCCCTTAAATGGAAATAAAGCGAGATCGTCGTCGGTTGGTCCGTCGGATTTTTTTTGTTTTTTGTTTTTTGTTTGTAATACTTGAAATAGGATACGGTAGGCCTCAAACTAGCTAGTAGTTCGTAGGCACAATAACGATAGCTAGCTGGCCAAACAAAAAATATTCAAAGTAACGACGGATTAAATACTAATCAAGTGTATATTGAGATAAATTTGACAAAAATAAATCAGTTAATGAAAGTTTTATTTGGCGTCGAAACGTAAAATAATAATGTGTGTGCAGTGTATCGGAAACACGATCACGCGCTGGCAGGTCGAGCAAAATTATACTATGCCTATGAAAAATGTTCAAACAAGCGCCCTCTATGTAATACAATCGAATAAAAAAGAGAAAATATTTTCGTTCATGGTTGGCCTAAAACCGGCGTAACGGAGCCTAACAATCTCATGTACCGGCTTTAAAGGGATCGTTTGTTTATTGTCCAATATACCGTAAGGGTAATGAATACTATATTTTATTCAAGTAACCAACAGCTGTACAATAATTTAAAAAAAATAAATAGGCTAGGAGTAGATCTGGTCGTCACAGTGGCTTGACAGCTCAGCGCGAGAGAATCCGATGTTGCGTGCATATAATGTTCGGTTCTCAAAATTATGCTTTCTATTTTATCGATTTTAAGCGTGCATCTATGGCCTGATTTTATTTTTTTTTAAATACATGTTTCTAATTTGTATTTGAACAAAATTAGAAATTAAAAAAAAAAGAAAGATGCCGACCCGACTTTTTTTTGGAAAATTTCGGTCGGTCGAGGAGGGCAACAGTACAACCTATTTTTTTTTTTGGCCATATTTTTTTTTTGGCCTTATATTAGAACTATCACATGTTCGTCAAACCAGTGTTATATTGAGACTACCACATTTTATTTGATATGTGATATGCCTAAATATGCCAATAAACATCATGATAGGCACATCATGTCTCTATATGAACATACACATTTTTTTTTTTTTTTTTTTTTTTTTAAAGAAATTGATGGTTTGGACATATCTTTAACCCTTCGGCGGTATAGACACTATGTTATCGTCTAGCAATTAAATATGGCTGAAAGTGTAATTCCGGTGGAGGTGATGATGGGTCATGTGTCATCTTGAGTAAAAAAAAAAAAAAAGCCCACACATTTCCTAAAAAAACGAATCCCCATGTGGATACTTTATTAGTAAATATAATAGAGTAAGACAGTATAGAGCATAGACACACACTCCCTCTGGGAGCCTTTTTTTTTTTAGGTAGCCTGCACTATTTCTCGTATGTCAGAACAACAGAAACTACTATCAGTCGTAACGGGAATATACTAACAGTATATAGCGGGCGCTAGTCAAAACTATTCTCCACTTGGGAATACGAAAATATGTTGTTGTAGAAAAAAGCGCCGTCTCGCCCTGACTTCCGTAGGTCTTATTCAACACCCACTAACACCACTGGTCCCCAATGAAACCTACCACTCAGAAAATCATTGTATTTAGTCCACACAATTTATAATCATTATGGGCCAATTTAATTGCTAGATCTACGTGTGGATTCTCTTGAGTAGGCTTGCCTACTTGATGTTGATTTAAGCAGTTTAGATTTTTATGGTCGGGCAAATGCTACATCAACAAAGCATTTAAAAAATGTGTCAAGTGCATGCAATCGTCGCCAAAGTGTATCGTATACAAGTAGTAATTACCCTTTCCCCACGAAGTAGGGTGGCTATATTGCAATTACCCTCGCCCCACGAAGTGGGGTGAGACCGTGGATTGACCGTGGACCGACTCGAGCGTACCGACCATGTGTCAAATTCTATTTAGCTGACTGAGGGCAGCCCGGAAGGCTAACTGTTGTCAGAGAACATAATATGCAGTGGCGGATTCAACAGGCGGATTTCCCAACAGTCGGGCTTACATGTGTAAGCCCGACTGTTGGGAAATCTCACTCTTGCCGGCTGGGCCCCCTTGAATCCGCCACTGCATATTATGTTCTCTGACAACAGTTAACAGTTCATAGATGCCATAATATTTGAGGGCGAGGAGGCAAGCTACCCTCAACCCCACCAGAGCCTTCACCCCTGGACCACGACGGGGGATCTACGCGGCTCTGGCCCCGAGCGTCTGTTTGCTTGTCGGTTCACAAACAACGCTCGCTCATTAGGGCCCCCAATAACAATTACCACCAGGGCACCACAATCTTCGTGACGCCACTGCTGGTAGACCTATTATTATTATTGGTGGTTTTGTTGGTTGTGCTACTGCTGTTATGGCTGTTAATGTTACTAACATTACTATCACATTAAACCCCAACAAGATACGTCCAACTAACTGCAAAAGAATATTCCTAAGTGTGATTGCAAACGCGTTATTAATGCTCATGAAAGCTGATAGCATGGCGTTTCGATCAGATAAACGCGATGGATGTTGCGTTGTGCTTTAATGTTTAAACTTCATTTTTTTTCTTTGTTAATACTTTTCTAGTACAAGGTTTCGATTAACAAGAGAAAGCTGATAGCTTTCATATATAACGCCATATGATTTTGCGTTGTATAATGTATTCAGTTCTTAATACCAAAGAACTTCTTTTATGATTCTCTAGATCATCGTATTTCAAAGCCAGAAAGCATGTGTATATTTATCGCTTACCTTTTTATTCCATTTCAGTCAAGCATCTTTAATTTTGTGTGCACCTTTGTGAACCGTCATTGGTTTTGCGTTGTGCGTATTGTTTTGCGCGTGTCATAATAGCCTCACAAATGGCACGTTAAGCGATACTTAATTGCTTTTTTGTTTTGCGTAGTAAGTGTCGCCCGATGATTGATGTAGACAGTGGCAATTGAAAGCTGTCAGAGGATTTTATTTTTACATCGAATCTGTATCAATGAATTTAGTATAGGCCTATAACAAATTGACTGAGTTTAGCATATAACAAATTGCCACCACATAATTGCTTTTGAGCAGTGTGATTACATATTTGCAGAACTCGTCGTGACGGAACACAATCGATGACTCACTATGATTAATCGGGGACGAGGTTGACGACGATGTAATTTATTTCGTTTACTGTTTTAAATTAGTTTCTTTTACAATTTAATAATTATAATTCGAACAAGAATGTAGGCCTACTTGTCTAGACAGTCATACGCCTAAGTACTAAATAAACTGAACCTAAATAGATAATGAAATTGAATTATATTTTTAGGTTATAGTTGTTTTATTATAAACACAAAACTATAAAAACGGGAGGCGACACTTTCGCACCGTGGACCTGGGCCTTTCATCTGAAGAAGGTATGATAGTGACGAAGTGCTGTTCTCGTAAAAAGGATAGGCTTATTTCATTTTGTCAGAGAGCATTTACTGGCCTGATAAACTAAAAAATAAAAGCTCGATTCAAGGAGATATATTTTTTTTTTACCTCCTTGTTCGATTGATCCTACTGTGCATTTACCGTAGATGGCCGACCTTACACCTATATTTAGGTAAAAATCCCTTCATATTTTACTGTGTTTACCGTCTTGTCAGCTGGAAATAGAGCACTGCCTAGTCGGTATAAAGTGCAAGAGGTTAACTGACGGGCAGCGGGAATTTTATTTTATTTTTTTATTTTTTTTGGTCGGGGTAACTGTCAAGACCGGGAAAATGGTTTTCCCGACGAATTATAATGTTTCTCGACGACAGTCTTTTCTACTCTATATTGGCCTTTGCGTTCATCGATGGTATATTATGGGGCCACATTACAACATCCACTTTAACGTCAGGAAAACGCATTACAGTTAGTGCTCACTACTGTAGCTAGAAGATTATGACATTAATTTTTTAGATTTTTAATTTGGATAGACATGATGTTTTTAATTGATACTAAAACCAGTAATTTGCCCATATATGAGTGTGATGTGACATAATTATTCCTATTTATTGGCAAACCACAGATAATACATGCAATTTGAGAGTGTTGACAGAACTTAACCATTCTGCCCTGTCATGAAAAACTCACTCAGCTGCGTTTAACAAAGTTCTGAGATAATCAACAAAACGTGTTATTGTCTTCGCTCTCTTCATGCGTAAATAATTGAATCCTTATTTTCACACGAATTAAGAGGTTTTATAAGTATAGTTCATTGTGTAGAACTTGTATTTTTAATTACTCTATTTAATATGTAATATGTGAATAGGGTTAGGCCTATTTTTTTTACTATGATGGCAGAAGCATAGAATAGAATACAGAAGCACGCATACTCAATATAGCACCCTGTTTGTGATTGTCAAATCTAGGCCTATGATTGTTAGACTTACAAATATTTTGAAGATTGTAGATAATTAAATTTAATTAGGCCTATATTTTAAATGAAAATTAAATTAAATTGATTTGCAATTGTATTTGTGTGTATTTCTGTCATTATTTTCGGACAATGCTCTTTTTGTTTTTTTTTGTAGTCTTCAAGGAATTTTCTGTTTAATCGTCTTTTATCATTTTTAAAAATTGTTTTCTATAGTTTCCTTTTTCAGAAATTCATCCTATTTTGTCTTTTACATAAAGTTCAATATCAAGCAGAAGAACAATATACTGTATGTTGAACTGTACGCAATAAATATAATAATAATAATAATAATAATAATAATAATGAATAATTTTAATAATAATAATATATAAATAAATAACAAAAATAGGATAATAATAATTAAGTTAATAAGTGCCCTATAATAATCTATCAGAGCGATGACACTAAATGTATTAAATAAAAAAGTACAAGTTAAATAAAAAAAGATGCTCTTTAAGGTGGTCCTTAAAAAACGTCCAGAACTTGCCTCCTTAATACATATTGGGAGCTGGTTCCATAATGGTCCCCTGCCAGAAAAAAGATCGATATCCATATTTTGCAAGTATGACTAATGCAAAAAAAGTATGAGATAATGTTTCCTTAATACCAATATTGTGCACCAGTGAAGATATTGTTTATAATGATTACATTGTGAATGTAATGTTATATACATTAGACAATCGTCTTTCTCAATGATAAACCATAGGTCCATGGATAAACAATATGCAGCACTATGCAGTTGAGTGGGTTTCTCGTGATAAACTATTACATAGGTATTAAATGCCAGTTAAGTGAAGTCTTTCATAACATTTGCAGTTGAGTGCGTCTTTGCTGACAAAAGTAAGGGGTCATCCATTATTTTCATCATTTTCACGAGAGTACAAAACATACTCTTTTTGCTAACCCCCACCCCCCTGTGAAAGAGTACATGATAAAATGATGATTTTCTTCCAGTGTTTTATAGCGGTACATATATATATAAATATATATATATATATATAATATACATATACATATATATATAGTTATATATATGGTTCTATTTCTGGCTGTTTACTTACGTTTACTTTTTAGCTGTTGCTTATCATTTTTGTATCTCTACTGAGATCCAGCCATTGTTTCCCTCTCGACGAGATCTATGCTCCCCCTCTCCCTCTTCCCTCACGGTCATCGCAAAGGTCTAATCAAGGACCTATAGTCTGTTCTATACTGGGAGTCGCAAAGCAAATTATGATTTTGGTACCTCTAGAGCGACCCGGAAATGACACTCATTCAGACTTAAAATTTGATTACTTAATCTCCATTAAAAAAAAAAAAATGTTTACAAATGCAGGGGTCCTGGCCGACTGGGCAACCCACCCCGCTGGATTAATATGCTATATGTCCTACAGTCGATGTCAGTGACACATTATGCTGTTTTGTATCAGCAAAGCCCTTTTGGATCAGGGTGCTATAGAGCGAGGACCCTACTGGACAATATGGGTAGGGGAACCGAAGGGGCCCCTAAGGATCAGTGGCCCTTGGAGCACACTTTAAGAATAGGCCCATCTAGACGCTCGGAAATGGCACTCTTGGACGGTGAAAAATGCTTTTTCAAAGCAGTGTTTCACGACAAAATTATTGACTTCCTCCCGACGGCAGTTATGCTCCCTCGTATGCTTCTCCTCTCTTAGACACCCCTGGGGCGGATGCAGGATTTGGCGGTAGGGGGTGCGTGAGGGTCCACCTCACTTCCCCCACCATGGTTGGGGCTGAGGGAATAGACAATTTTGAGAATAGGGACCTCCAGATCCAGAGTTTTAGCTCGGATTCCAAGAATCGCTCACCATATCGCCGACAGTCGTGTCAGTTGTGGTTCACAGACGAATCGGGGTGCCTTTCCGATTGCGCAGGGCAGCTAGCAATGCACCCTGATTCGTCTGCGCCTGCAACGCATTCGGAAAAGTTTTCTTTCCTCCATGGTTCAACCTTCCCGACAACTGTCGGCGACTGTCGCCGATAGGGTGAGCGATTATATGGAAACCGAGCTTTACCCTGACTCTCGCACATAATGGGTTCCCTGAGTGGGCGGAGTCATGGGAAGAAAACGTAATGATTGCTTGTTCCGTCGCTGGAGGATTATTTTGGACGTAGGGAGGTGTGGGGGTGGTGGTTTGCAGTAGTCTTGGGGTTCTCCTAGCTTCGCAGAGTTTTGTTTTTTTCTAGATGCTGAGAAATGCACTTACTTGCATTACGAGACTTCTATTGATAAATGAATACACACTGAATTAATAGATTCCCCCATTTTAGCATGGACAATTAATAATTGCGATGAAGATGATGATGATGATGATGATGATGTGATAATGATAAGGAGGAGAAGGCATCGTAGCAGGTGACGACAGGCTCCTGTGCAAGGTTAATTAAGAGGCTCTTTGATATGAGTGTCAACCGAGGCCCGTATCCCGAGTTCGTCATCACATTTTCAATGCACACAATCGGACAACAATAATCTATAAGTTATATAATCAGTACATTCTCGACTGTCATGAAAATATCATACTAACAAATTACGTTATATGCATGCTCAGAAGCGGAAATTTTAACCTAAAAGTTTGATATATGTTTCATGTTGTTTGTTGAATGGTCTTTAATGATATTATATTCTAATATGAAAACAACATAAGGAAGAACACTTTGTCACCTACAAAGTTCAGACCCACATTTATATTTCCTTAGGCCTAAATCATAAGGAAGTTCGCTCTATATCCAAATTTCAGGAAATTGTACGTTTTATGCATGTACCGACGTGGAAATTTTGTTTTATGTTGGTTGCTGAATGGTCTTCTTTAAAAATATAACAGTCTAATATGACCACAACACAAGGAAGTTCATTCGTTAAATGTTTAGTAGATAGTACAGAGAATTATGATTGTTTATCAAAATCATTATACACATAA
>NW_022730884.1:377459-379847 GCF_011630105.1 Anneissia japonica | reverse complement strand
GTTCTATAGCTGGGTACTACATTCCGGCTAAAAAACTCTGTCTTTAGGTCTCCGCCTTTTGGCCTTTTCACATCCTGATTGATGCGTCGGGGATAATAGCGTTGTGTTCGTTGACAATCAATAGAAAATTCAAAATTATGTGAGTGGTAAAATAATCGAGCTCTCCTTTCGCCCTCTGCTGGATCCGTCTCTGAACTCATGGGTACACTTCTATTTTTCCCTCTTTTTTTCTTCCCTTTAACTCTTCTCAATTTTTTTTTAATTTTTCGGCTTGACTGACGGGGGTGGGGTCCATTCAATTAACATTTTTGGGCCATTTCCAAAATGTGCCTTGAGGCCAGACGATGCTTAATCCGCACTGTCTAGGAATCCAAATTTTCCCGGGGGAAGTCCCCAGGACCCCTTGTAATGTTGGGGGTTTTTTGAGACATTTTGAACCACCCTCTTTCATATCCTGGATCCGCCCCTGGCTAGAGTGATTTCCCTTGTATTTCGAAATTGTTTATAAATACACAATGCTTTAACCAACACATCGTTAATCAGGGATGCAAGATGACGGTGTGTATAAACAATTTACTTAACATTTACTCGTGAATTGCTAGGTACCGTACAAAAACGTAGGCTAACATTTCCAAATCGTTTTTTTTTTGTACTTTTTGAAAGCGTACACACACCTTCAACCCCTCCCCCTGCAGCATACGTTTTGTACGCTCGTGAAAATGATGAAAATAATGGATGACCCCTAACACAGACTTGCAGTTGAGTGATATTTTAGTTTTTAAATTTCATATTTTCTTTTATAATTTCAAAAATCTGAATACATCACAAGGTGTGTAATGTCCCAAAAAGTGCAAAACGCTGAAAAAGTGCATTCTGAAAGAAAAAAAAATTGTCAGTTGAATGGTTTTTTCATGACAGGGCAGAGTAGGCCCTAGTACACATAGGCCTATTACACTTTTTTGTCTGGAGATTTTTCCCCGTCAATTCGGTGTGTTCCCATAGGGACAGCGGTGGCTTCAGACACTTGCTGTCAATTGGTCCGACAGGGTTGGGGTTGGAACAAAAGGGCCGACTAGAGCCTCGGTCATTTTCCCGGTATAAAAAAATCCCTGATAGGGTTGACGGGGAGAGTTTATATTGCTTAGTTTGGTTCAAATTGTGTTTTTAGACCACAATATTAGGGAATGACAATCAAAATAACGATATTCTGTATAGCTAGGCAAATTACTATTGTTTTCATTTTTCGTCGTGGTGTCGGGCGAGAGTGGGGGAGGGGATCCAGGCCTGTCCGACGGGGGTGAGGGATAAATTCCTCCCTTCCCCCCACCCCCATCCTGCTAGCGGCACACTGCTGAGGAAGAGAGGGAAGAGACTTTCTCGGTTTCCCGTGAGGTCAATATACACAAGTCGCTTGTCGTAAAACGTTGCGGCCTTTGTATATTCAACTCTGAGTTCACCGACATCTGGCCAGAATCCCCCTCCCAGACGGCTTGTCTTAGTCCTCGACGAAAAAAGTGGTCGTAGTCAGGGATCGCTCAAACTCCCTCAAACGTTTTCCAAGACCCCTGCTCCATACTGCTCCTATACATTTCAGATACGCAATTCTTATAGGCCTAGCAGTTGCAGTTACATTGTGACTCGTTGTTCGGATTCATTTATACCAACTACCTCTTAAGATGATAAGCGCGATCGGTTTATTGTTGTACAGCAGATCAATAGACACAAATGAGATCTATTCTTTTGTGTTTGCAATCAACTATGTATGAATTACACAAGGCTGCTTTGCCAACAACTTTGAGCGTCATGTCACCTTGGCAACAGTGTTTGGCTGGTAATAACCATCGCTAGTGTAGGCCTATTGTCATAAACACATGTAAACCACTGACGTCGGTAGGAAGTATGTTTATTGCCTAGTAAAATGCATCTGTGAACATCTCATAGGATAAATTAAGGAATTAACAGTGTACCTTAATTTACCATAATACATTCAGCAACGTTTAACTTGTTCTAAATTTCAAATGGCGTCTGCTGTTGCCTCCAGTCTGACAACACCGGTAGGCATGCTTGGTGTGGACCACTTTTACCGTGAAAATCAAGGTTTTGACACTTTGTCTAGGAAATATCAGTCAAGTGAATTATTTACACCTTTTCAAGTACCACAACGACCGACAGTATCTGATTCAAGGTAAATAACGTACTACATCGTGTATTATTATGTTCACCACGATTTATTATATCAACAACGTACCATCTAATATTTAGGGGTTGGTAATATTAAAAGGATACCCCTCATATGCCTCAACATACGGTATATTCTTGTTTTACTATATGATCGGGTATATTTTATCATTTAGGCTTATATAAATTGTAAAACCATATATATATATA
>NW_022730884.1:338831-377100 GCF_011630105.1 Anneissia japonica | reverse complement strand
GTGTGTATATATATATATATATATATATATATATATATATATATATATATATATATATATATATATATATATATGCCTAGGTAGATACCGTTCCTATATTTATAATGATTATTATTGCTGGAACTGTTTATATATTTGGCCTAGTAGTAAGACGGGGAAAGGTTATTATAATGTCTATATAATTATAAATATATTCCTACTGGTATATGCAATGTTTTTAGATGGATTTAATTATAATGAATTGGTTGTTCTATGAGGGCCAGGGTATTCAGACTGAAAACAAATTTCCAGCTTCTCTGCTAAATTATTTTAAAATTCTACTTAGTGTACTCTCCATCCCTCATAGAGGAGTACAGATGTGGCGCTAGAGGAAGGAATGGGGTATGTTGTAGGGTGAAAATACAATTTAGCATTATGTGAATCGGGTATCTAAAATTAAATTTAAATGTACATACAGACACGTTTTTGTCTTGTTCAATATGAACATAACGTCCTTTTCAGCCACACACGCCAATAATAATATTAATATCAGGATGATTACCGGTAATTCGTGGAGGTATTATTGTCGTAGGCATGGATACTCGAGAAACTGATCCTTTGTGAGTTCACATATATGAATTAATGCCTGTATTGGTTCTGCTTTGAAGTTCATAATAACATGAAGGAATAAAATAATACAATACAGAACGACATGATATTAAAAACTGTAAACGAACCGATCTCTACCGTACGATATATGAATGCAGACGTGGAAGACATTCTGCGAACCTATGTAACCAAATATTAGTACATATCGCTGGGGTCGTTGAGGTACAGTACTTGTCTTATTCTAAATCCACGGTATTCAAGACCTGCGATTTCCAACCTAGCAACTCTCACACTATCACGACCTATTATGCACTGCGATCAGTATACGACCGACACCTACCAGTGTGAGCTGCTATGAGCAACTTGCTCGTGTTGAAGAGAGTCGTCGATGGTCGCGGAGTTTTCAACGTGTTGAAAAAAATATAGTGGTCAGTACTGGTCGCCAGGTCCTACTTCCGGTCAGATACGACCGTAGGTCGGTACGGTCGCATTGTTAGGTCGCGATAATGTGAGACAGGCTTAAGATAGTCCCACTCCGAACAAAGGATAATTAGAATCCTTAAAATTTAACATCCATGATTTTATGAATATGAGCTCACCCAATAAGTGAGCCTAAATTTAAACTTTATTTTAAAGCCGGGCACTCACTGTTCCGTAGGACGGTTGTAGGTTCTACGGCTGTCGTCAACGAACCCAACTCCGCTCCCTGTGAACGCAGACGACGCGATTGTTGATGGCAGTCTGAAAGGATCCGTTGCCCGGATGTCATCATCAGGAATATTGAATTATATTGTTTAAGTTTATTGGCTGAACATAGACATTATTTAAGGTTTAACTCTGTCTCGTAACCTTTGGTAAAATATAATAGTACATAATGCTAAAGTATTGTAAGTATTACTGCGTTTTTTCCGTGCAGTATAGTAAAAATAATTCACAATATTTAGGCCTATTAAAAAGTTTACCTGCCATTTCATAATTTTTGTGAGTTTATGAATTTCATTGTTTTAATAAATCAATTTCAATATCACCAAAAAGAGTTACAATCGCCATTAAGCTACATTTACACTAGACACGATTACGGCACGACACGATACAAATGCTCCGAGTGTTGAAGAATACAAACAATGTGCTATGTCGTCGTTTCGTTATCGTGTTGTCATTGATTGAATATAATTTTAAATTCTCCACGCTGTTTTTACAGTGTAGGGATACTTGTGTTTGGCGCCTATGGAAAAATGAATATTGCACATTTACCAGGTAATCAAATTGGTCGTAATAGGCCCTGTTTTCGAATTCTGGTAGACGCAACCGTGTTGTCCATGATCATTTTTGCACCCCTCACTGAATACCGTATTATATAGGCATATTAAATATACTATATTTTTTACTTAGGCCTATAAGTGTAATAATTATACTTATACTTATAAGTATATTTATTATGCTTATGCTTACTTATTAATTAGAGATAAATACGTTTGCAGAAATATTTCTGGATAAAGTCAAATAATTAAGCCACTGGGCAATGGCGAAAGTAAGCTTTTATAAGGACCTTGGACAAAAACTTATGTACATGAATACCCCTTATTTTCAAGGGTCTTCCTGGCACCTACCGACAGTCTCGTTCATTCTGTACTCAGCAACGGCAGTTCAAACACTTGTCTCCCTCTTTGCGTGTCAGACCAAATAGATACAGATGATTAGACAGCCTACTTGCGCGCACTTGATCACACTTATGGAGACTTAACGATTTTATTAATTTTGTCGATTTTAGTAATTATTGCCATGTCAACATACTATTTACATTCACAATATACCGTAGTTCATAAATATAATATATATTCATTAACCGCTGCCAAATAGCGTCGCAGAAATTCATTACTACAGAAATTTGATTAAGCGATAAAATATACAATTTTATCGCTTTTTTTTATTCAATAAGGAAATTTATTGTTCCAAATTTGTGCACAATACTACACTACTAAATCGCAATATCTGGAATGGAGTTTTCCGTAGAGTCAATCAAATAAGTGGCAGATTCAAGGTGGGAGTAGTGGGCAGCCGGCACGGGCCCCCTAAATTATATATAGGGGCCTATATATAAGAAAAAACAAAGATATAAAGAACATTATATTCATAGTCTGCGAGTGCAATTTCCGGCCATCTAGTAGATGTGCCATAATCACAAATTTTCATGGTGGGGCTGAGGGGTATAGATCATCCATCCGTAAAAGTACCTCCACGGGCCCTCTGTATTTTGAATTCCTGGATCCGCCACTACAAATTTAACAACTGACCAATCAGAACAGGAGCCAGGAATACGTGCGTATCTAATAGGCAAGCGTGCTGTCCCAAAAAGAGGCCTAAGGGCACTCCCTGTCTCTTATACACATCTAGATGTGTATAAGAGACAGATGCAATATTTGTACGTTTACGATTACTGTATTACACGGAATGGTCGTTAATGTTTATTAATAACTGTTTGTGCTGTTAGCTTGAGTACCTTGGCACTTTTATCTTAAAATAGCAATTCAATAATTTGACTGACATACGTCTACTTCGATGGTAAATACAGACTCATTGATTGAAGGCGTGATCGATCGTGCAAGTTATACGCTCTTAGATTTGACTAGACAATTATTGTTTAAACAATGTGACTGGTGTCGCGTATACAGCTTGATTTATTATAGGACTAAGTGGATAGATATTCAATACGGTATTGTACTGTGAATTGCTGCATGAACACAGTAAACATAAGATGTATGCTAGCCTCTAGTAGTAACGTATACCAAATTATTATTATTACTATTATTATTATTATTATCATTATTATTATTATTATTATTATTATTATTATTATTATTATTATTATTATTATTATTATTATTATTATTACCGTATTTATCTCTATAATAATAATGATAATAAATTAATTATTATTATTATTATTATTATTATTATTATCATTACCATTATTGATAATATTTATCAAATGCGCCAAACGAAAAATAATCCAGATTATTAATCAAATATTAATAATAATAACAATAATATTAATAATAATAATAATAATAACGTTAATAACAATAATAATAATAACAACAACAACAGCAGCAGCAGTAGCAGCAATAATAACGATAGCTGTTATAAATGTATAATGCGCCAATTCAAACATCTCTGAAATTGGCCAAGTGTACAAAAATTGAGATAAAATAATTTCCAAAATACTGTACACATTTTTTTACAAGAATTGTTATAAATAAAACTCTACATTATGACTGTTGAACATGCAGGAATGGGTGATTCCAGAAAGAGAGCAACCCAACCGGAAGAGAAATATGGCATCATGACATTATTATTGTTTTTTTTTTAGCAACGAAACAAAACCTACGTCATTATCAATAGATTAAATTCACAGTAATGTAACTGACGTCATGTGAAATTCCAGAAACATTTGAAGAATAATCACGGACTCTATGGCGTCACGATTGGTTGTGTAAAGCTAATATATTCGGGCATTTTAATATTTGAATATTGTACATGTATCAGTATCATTAAAACTATTGTTATTGTTGTTAGAAATAGTGAGTATATAATATCCTATTCCATACCTTATGACTGAATTCTTTATTTCTGTATATTTGATATTATTATTATTATTATTAATATTATTAATATTATTATTATTATTATTATAATCATCATCATCATTATCATCCTCATCATCATCACCATTATTATTATTTATATATAGTATCATTATTATTGTTTTTGTTATTAATATTGTTCTCGTTATTTTTACTGTATTATTATCATCTATCAATTTGTGGATTTATAATATTAATAATAATATTAATAATAATAATAATAATAATTATTATTATTATTATTATTATTATTATTATTATTATTAATATTATAATAAAAAGGGAGCACAATAGCATTTAAACATTTAAAAAATAATCATTAATAAAAATAAAACATAATACAAAATTAATGGCTATAGGCCTACATGTAGGCCTACCATTATTCAATACCATTTGGTGGTGGATGTATAGGTGAGCGGCGTACCCCCCGCCCACTATGTTTTACTCCCTCCACCCACTACCGTATTTTGTTTTTGTAAAACAATTCTTGTAAAGCTTATTTATCAGAAAATTATCATTTAAAAATTTATCAAATACACCCACAAATTAGCAAAGGTTTCAGAGCTGCTTCAAGGAGGATTCGTCCCCCTTGCACCTTTACCAGGGGTCTGTCTCAAGACTCGCTCCACTTGCACTTACGCCCCCACCCCTTTCTTAACAGGCTGAATCCGCCCCTGCATATGATTAGTTTTTCATCTCTAACACCGTACATTAGGCCCTATAAAATATTATTAGTTTATCACCGTTTCTAGGCTGGAAAAGTGATGATGGAGGGAGGATTTTTATGTTTACTTTTTTTTTTGCTAAAGCCAAATATCACCCTTGGATTGCTCTCTGGTGCATTGATCTTCAAAGTTAAATATCAATGTACCAGAAAAGAAAAATAGATCTAAACATTTTTTTAAAATATAGGCTATATATTTTTTTCTCAATACATGGAAGGCCTGCGCGCGAGGGTGATAAACTAATTGTTTTTTTATTGGGCCTTAGTGTGGTTTGAGCATAGAGAAAATATGGTTTGAGTAAGCCTTTACCTGTACATTATTGAAGTACGTATCTGTTAATACCAGTATAGTGTTTCATTGCGATCAATTAACCATGGAGGAATAAGAATCTAGATAATGGCATGTACAAGAGTTTAAGGCGAGCGTTCCAAATTATATATTTTCAAAGATTACATTCGTATTGTTTCAGGTACCGCCACTATCGAGAACTTCTTGAGAAAACACCGAGAGTACCATGGGGTATGCATCGTGAATATGCTGGTGAAGGGCCCATCAACCTCCCCGACGAACATCGTCCTAAGAGTGAACCGCCCACTGCAGTTGAGAAAGGCCATCGGCATTTTGGATCTGGGACTGATCCATATCCAAGGTAACCAATTAACAAAACAAGTCGTGCAGGTCTGACCTCATGATTATTAATGAGCAAGTTGACATTCTTGCACATAATAATCATAATTAAGTTTCATAAGTAGGCCTAATTAATCAATTGTTTAATAATACTTCGAAAAGGCGTCGAATTCAAAAACATTTTCAGCTAGAATGGATGTACCAATTACCAGCAGGTGGGTGAGTAAGTGCAATAATTATATGTGTGCAATACATTTTTCGATCCACCGTTCTTTTATCGAGGTGTTTTTTTTTACTGCACGATTTAATTTTTATTGGCCAACAGAAGAAAAACAATTAAATAGACACGCCCAGTGTTTTTTTTTACTGCACGATTTAATTTTTATCGGCCAACAGAAGAAAAACAATTAAATAGACACGCCCACGTACTTAATTATATCTGCTGCATATCGAAAAATAAAAGATAAAGCACGTTTATGCTCACGTGGCCCTAATGTTCATTGAATAATCAATAATATATGTTGTGGTTCGTGGTGAGGAACAATTAGGCCTAACCCAAAGTTGGTCTTCTTTACTCTGTGCATCTGGAACTTGGACTATCACGACTCAAATGGCTGATACACATTAAAAAAAAAAAATAAGAACACATTTTAAAAGAACACTGAGGCTGAAATCGCTTAAAAATTGAAGCTGAGGTACGTAAAATATTAAATGATGTTTTTATTTTTTGTAAATAAAAAAAAAACCCAAAAATCTCATCTGTACCTCAATTGCAGTTGTTGTGACTATGTCATACACTCTATAATACAGAACAGTAATATGCTGCTGTACAGTAATAATTTGGTATGTTTGAAAAGTGTGTAAAGGTATAAGAACAAAAGAAAATTTTGATCCTGAAATCGGCCAAAAAATAAGAACATTGAGCCTGGGCAAAATGTCACTGGTTCTATATATATATAAAAAAAAAAGTGTAGGATAAAAGCATTGGAAATGTGGCTGCTCAGAAAGTGGAGTCGACATCAAAGGCTTGGAATATACCTGTCTCTTATACACATCTAGATGTGTATAAGAGACAGGCATGGTACCGGCATGTAGTCTAAAACAGGACACCCATGAATGGAAATTTCCTGATAAATTTGTATGACAAGGTTGCAACCCTTTGGGATTATATATTTAGTAACTTTGCTTTTGACAACAAAATGTCGTGTGGCGGTCATTGTATTAATTTGTAGACCGTGACATGCGACACCAGCAGGTATTTAATGCCGTACACTTTAGTCAATGGGTAAGCCCCTTTTATCACGTGACTGGGGTCAGTCAATGAAGTTTTTATTTACATGCACCATGGAAACCAAGCTTGTGGGTTAACTGGAGTTCCAGTGTCTATGGGAGAGTGTTGAAACTCAGTTTCTTTGAGTTTTCTAACAATTCTTTGTGATTTGATCAGAAAACTCAAATTTAGGAGTTTCAAATATGACGTCTTTACTGCCGCAGCTTCCGAAGGTTTACCAACCTCCAGACCAGAAACAGAAGCTCTTCAACAAACTTCACCCTATATATTATACGTAAGCTAAGCCTAATCACGGTTGCTAGGGAGGAATCGGATAGCCTATTGCAAACAGTACTTGTCAATGTAGATATATATGTCAGTCTAGAAATTTAGTTAGAATTACTAGCAATAGTATAGATTATTCACGCTGAATTATTGTCAGTACTACTCAAAATGTCAATAATGAGTTACCTGTATGTTTCTGGTACGGTATTTTTGCGATCTAGTTCAAAAAATCTGTATATGGAATGACAGTTTATCGATGTGATATAAATATAAACATATGATCATGAAAGATTTTATTTTAAATGTATTTAATATCTACTGTAGTCTCTGCATTCGAAATGATTTACAGCGTAATCCTAGAGTTGAGCAGAGTATTCTATTGGCCTAATGTAAAATTCACCAGAAACACCAGTTACATTTAAATAAATAGTGTGCAATCAGTATAAATTATTTTCTAACCGTGTGCTCATTAAAGCCAGGCTCCGGAGGAAAAAAAATGATATGCTGTACAATCGCTTTTGCGGAGACACAAAAAGCATTTGACGAAATTTAACGTTAATTAGATACAGATTTTAAAACATTTAAAAACTGTGGGAAAAAGGGACGTTATCACCCCTTTTCCACCTTTTCCCCAGTTTTTAAATATTCCCGGCTTTAAATAATATACTGTTGGTGTAACACATGAAAACCATAAAAGAAATAACAATGTAGGCCTAATATTGTTACCCGTTTCTGTTTTACCGGTACTTTTATTTAGATTATTTTTAATTGTCTTTAAGTGTAATAGTTTAAGATTAATATTAAATATCACTGTATAGTATATTTTGTTCAGTTCTCTTTTAACCTTTGTCTTATTTCAGGTGCGGATTTACGGGGTGGGGGGAGGGGTTCGGCCCGTTTTCCGTCGCCCCTGACTAGGTTAGGTTTTGGCGAAACATTTAAAGAACCGTCTGATCGATTTGAAACAGTAAAAATTACTGCAAAGCTAGGCTAAGTGTTGTGAGTTTATCTTTTTAGGGGTTTGCCAATTGAACAATATTACAACTTAACAAAACTCAAGAAGAGCAATATCAGATCAAATGATCAACTGTGAGTACATTTATTTTATTTCTTTCTAATGCAAAAGCTAGTACAGAATAAAAGTGATGCTACAGAATTATAGGTTTCATTATTAATTTGAGAAATTGAAGATTCATTCGTGACGAAATATAAAATTTACATGATCATGGCAATAGAAGACAAATCAAAGAGTATTACAATTAGATTTTTTAAAATTATTATATGAATTCAATATGCGACCAAAGAAGGTTTAAGAACAATTCCACAATGCTACATTGTGTTTGTTCAATCTTGAAGCACACTGTATCATTAAAAATGATCATAACAAATAGGCCTATAATAGATTCAGAATAATAATATTTCATTAAAATATTTATTTTGAAGACTTTTCAACGATAGGCCTGAACTTAACACGAAACCATAATGATCCTAATAATGAGTATGTCTTCATAATTGCTTTGATTGGATTTTTCATTGGTCCTACTCTTACTATCCCATTAAGCCTAGTGATAAAAACACGATTTATCACCTTACGAACAAGCAAATTATCAGGTCCAGAATCAATGCCAAGTGGCAACACGTACTGTTTTCTTTTGGCGTATTGTTTGCATTATAAAGAGATATGGGCCAATAGCCATATAACGTCACCGATCGATACTCAAGTCCTCACCACGCTCGTCACGTTGGATTTTTTTACAGTTTTTGATTCAATAATAACTGTACCCATTAAACCGCTACCTCAACATTCTATGGAAGTAAATAAATGTCTTTTGAAAATTGAAGTTGAAACAAGCTGTCGTAATATCGTATTTTATATTGGTTAGACCTACAATACAATATAATAATCGTTATCATCATTCCGTACCAGAACAAGAAAAATACACTTTTTTTGTGCATTCTTGTAATATATTTCATTTGTTTCTATATTTCTTCATTAAATTTTAGACTACCACGACCAGAGAAAAGTGACATGACGTAAGTTACTTCAGTCATATCTATTAATAGGCCTATGAATATGCCTGTATTAACAATAATAACAATACTCATAAGCCGGTAGTGCAATAATTTACTTTAAGTCATCAAGCTTTGGATGATTTTTTTGCATTTCCTATACAATTACAGAAATTTAAGACTATTAACATGTTCAAAGACGCTATTTTCATTTTAGACCTATTAGCTTATCATCTGCATTACGTTGTTGCAGTGATGAAATGGACCTTTCCGAATGGTCAGTCATGTTTAAACTTAACAACTGACCAATCAAAACGTGTTACACGTGTACATGTCCCACACCATACACACAAGTTTGTAGTTATGCTGTCCAAGAAGGTGATCATGGCGAAAAAATCGCCACATTTTCATAGATATGTGTGAATCCTCTTAGTCTTAGTTTTCTTTTTTTTTTCTTTTTTTTTTTAGGGCGATCCAAATCGATCGAATGTTTCCAGCCGAACATCCGTACAGCTCACACATGTCGCGCTATGCAATGTTTCCGAGTTTCAGCAAAACGCCAGACGACTACAAGACTGGCGAGGTACAAAAACACACACTGCCGAAACATCATGAAATTCCGTCTAATCCGTACGCAGTTACCATAGGAAGCAAGTCGAAGGGCTCAGCGCACCGCTGGGAAATTCAAGAACTGCCACCGGATTCGCTGAAGCGGGCACTTTCGTGGCCAGGCGATGTTTTCTTCCAGGTAAAGTGATAGGCATAATAGGCTAATAACACATTATTTGAGCACATTGATACATTTGTTTTTGTTTTAAATGTTTAATTATTGTTTTAAGTGAGGATAATGTGAACGTAATCGCTTAAGTTTAAGTGGCAAAATGCATTCACAAGACAAACGTACCCACAAGAGGCTCTACATAAACTATCTCATTATTATGCTTAGGCCTACAGGGTGGAGCTGTTTTGGACGTGAAGAAAATCGCGACAAGTAATATGTGCATTCATGAGACAGAAAACAATGCTATGTTTTTCAAATTATAAATTGTTCAATCAAATTAATCGCTTTGTCTTTTGTTAGAACCGTGTTGATACCTGTTTGCACTGGATTATCTTTCTCTTGCGATATTTCTTCTCATGTTTTTCATGTAAATTTTTACCGTGTGAATCTAAATAAATTAACCGAAATAGGCCTAGAATTAAATATTCATTTTGGTTCTTTCTTTTCTGTAGAATCGTAAAACACCACATTCAGGTCAACAACAGTTTTACCCAGTTCCGCCGAAATCTGTATTACCGAATCACGCACCGCGACAACTAGACTATTCGATTAACCCCAGAACAGCAAACGCACTACGCAATGTCGAGCGTTCACATTGGGTGACAACATACAGTAAACAATATACAGGCTATGGGCCGGCAAATGCACTAGCGCTTGATAATTTCGATGAGAAAATTGAAGCTGAGAAAAAATCGGGAATCGAGGATCATAGTTTGGTAAGCACTTAATTACCTTCAGCTACAAATATCAATTAGTTAGCTATTTGTGTTTTCAGTTTGAATTCTAGCATCCAAAAATTTACCGTAGACCTAATGTGGTTAAGCACACAATTTCAAAATCGAATCTACGCCCGGCTCTACTACTCTTACTTTGTCAGGTACACAATTCTATGGTGGAAACCTCCTCATATAGACGATGATATATTTTATCTAACTAACCCTTGTTTCTTCTAGGCTTTCAAACAAAATAGCCTAAATCACATTTTATCGTGTGTGCTGTGCTGAAGAATATTGCCGATTGTTATCCATCTTCAACACTCAGAACTTTTACCTATTTCTGTGACGATGCCCCATCAATTGGTGGGGGCGAATGCGCTTGCGAAATAATGCTCTTGATGGGTTCACATTTAAACATACTCTCAATAATTGACCGATCGTTTTAATAATCAACGCTTCGCAGACTTATTCATCTTCACACCGAAATCCAACAGCTCTTAATTAACGTCTATCTTTCTATGATGACGTACGCACCGGTGTAGGTTTTAATTAAACTTTAATGACGTTATTCACACAATGCGTCATTATTTTAAACAATGGTGTATTTCATAGCATGACCTTCAATTCACGTGCTTTTATTAATGTACTAGTTTACCAAATCTGTTTGATGCCTACTTATAGGCCCCTAAACGCAGGCTCCTGAGGAAAAAAAAACAATTGATAGGCCTATGTATTACAGTAGGGCCTAAGACTTAATTTCTAAGATTGAAGGGGTGTTTGACAAAATAAACAGGAACAGATACGAATCTGAAAGTTTGAATATTTAAAATTTAGGTCCCCTTTAGTGTCTTAAAAAATTCCAGTAGTGCATAGAAAATATTTTCTTCCGGAGTTGGGCTTAATATCACAAAATGACTAAAACTTTGTTCTCTGTGAAAATGCACTACGTCAAAACACATTCTCTGTTGCCTGTTGCCTAAGATTACATTTTCAAGGTTTGACGTCATAATCAATTTCGACTCCGCATTTATTCCTATACTTATGGCGGCGGCACATTCCTCCTGTTGGCCCCACCAATTGCCAAAACATAGTTTAAATATTAAATTTGACAAAGTCATCCGAATTTAAGCGACCCATGGGTCACTGGTGGCGATTTTATTAGGTTGTGACTGGCGACTTTGATCGGAAAATATTAAAGAAAATTACATTATATAAAGAAAATCACCAAGTAAGTCTCCCAAAAAGTAAAACCCATATTTTTCCCGAGTACCATCCATCGACCCCGGACGCCAACCGGAAAGGGGGGGGGGGGTGATTCGGCGGCCCCAAGGTCCGTATCAAGTTTCGCTCCTCCGATCGCGAAGCTAACTGGGCCTATCCAACTTTTTCAAACCGTGCCGCCACCTATGTCTTATACTTAGGCTTATATCCTGAAATCACCATTGATTGGCTGTATTACGTTGACGCGTGCTTATAAAAATACTTAAATTTTATCCACAAAGTATTTATAGGAATTTATTAAATGTCTGGTTGCTTGTATCATTTACATTTTTCTTTTATATTTTTTCCCACAGCCAACAATGTTACCATGTTTACGTACGGGTGTCCAGAGAGCTTCACGCAATCGTTCACATCTTATTTCACTGTCATGTTGATATTTAATTTATATTTTAGTCACATGCCTAGCAAATATTGCAAATTTTGAGTTATAGTAACAACTGTTACAGTTGTTATTATTAATACGATTTTCAAAGAATACGTTGACGTAAAAACCCAGACGCTGTATTCGCATTATCTAGAATTGAAGTTTATATATCAAGCGCATGCAATTTAGCAATTTTATCTATAAGTAGACCACAAGTGTTGTCTCAGAGGTGGGAGAGTGTTTTTCACGTCGCACGACATTAATGTCACGTGACATTTAAAACAGCATATATTTCGGGACTTCATATTCTAACATGCGCAGTGTGTACTGGGTAGTGATGCTGTGACGTTTTGTTCGTAATAATAATATTATTATTGATAATAATTACAAGAAAAATAATATTTAAGATCCAAACCCACGTAACGATGCCCAGCTCAACAACCTAATCTAAGCATGGAGGAATAAATTCCTCCATGATCTAAGCATACGTTTTTGTAGATGTAAACATTTCCGATACACTTGCTAAAAACAATGAAAACAGGGTTTTATGACAAATAAAAGAATTGATTGTTATATTGATATGTTGTGTTATGTCGTAATAGCTTTCGTATACATAAATATTGTAGCTTTACCTTCCGCTGTTGTTATCGTATTTCATATACATACATATACATATATATATATATATATATATATATATATACATATTATATATATATATTATTTTTATATAATTGTAATGACATATTGTATTAAAGTTTTGTTTGTTTGAAGCAATAAAATTGAAGAAAATATTAATTTGTCTGTGTATAAAAGGAAATGCAGTGAAGGAATGTTTTTATATTCCATTAGAAATCATTAAGTAATTTTATTCTTTCGAGCAGTGTCAATGGATATTCAATGAATTTGAATTTATCAATTTATCATGATTTTGAAAATATCTTCAGTCCCGGGAATTGTCAAACATTATTAACAAGAAAGTTTTACTAAACCACATTGCAACATGTATCCAAAATAATTTCAGACGTAATAATTAGGTGTAGTCTACATTTCTTCTCTACACACACATCTACACGTGTTGGTTTAGCATTTGGCTCCTCTGACATTACGGATAATTCAATGTTCCTACACAAAGATTTGAAGCAAATGCAGTCAATCTACAAACAATAACAGCAAACGGTATTCAAATAGGCAGCGCAATACCGTATCTCACGAAATAAATCGCTAAGAGACAATTTAACAAATCATTACCGGTATCATACTCTCAGATTGGCATATAGATATTAGGCGTTCTTAGAATCGCCGACTTAAATCCACTTTTGTATAAGGAAAGTTGTCAATATGAAATTATTCACTAGCTCACTGATTCCTCCATCCATGCATTTATTCATTCATTCATTCATTCATTCATTCATTCATTCATATATCTATTCATCTATTCATCCATCCATTCCATTCATTTATTTACCCATTCATTCATTCATTCATTCATTCATTCATTCATTCATTAAATCATTCATCTATTCATCTATTCATCCATTCATTCATTCATCCATTCATCTATTCATCCATTCATTCATTCATTCATTCATACATTTATTCATTTATTCATTTATCCATTCATCTATTTATCCATTCATTCCATTCATTTATTCACCCATTCATTCATTTATTCATTCATTCATTAAATCATTCATTCATTCATCCATCCATCCATTTATTCATTCATTCATCTATTCATCCATCTATCCATTCATTCAGTCATTCATTCATTCATTCATTCATTTATTCATTCATCTATTCATCTATTCATCCATCTATTTCAGTCATTTATTCACCCATTAATTCATTCAGTAAATCATTCATCCATTCATCTATTCATCCATCCATCCATTCATTCATTCATTCATTCGTTAGTTTATTTATTAATTCATTTATTTAATCAATTAATCAATTAATGAATTAATTTAATCAATTAATTCATTCTTTCATTCACTCAATTATTTATACATACATACCTTCATTTTTCAATTTATTCATTCACTCACTTATTCCTCCTTTTATCGTTTAACTATATATTCATTCATTCTCTATCCATTCATTCATCCATTCATATATATATATATATAAATATATGTATATATACATATATAAATATATACATATATATATATACCGTATATATATGTATATAGTATATATACATGTATATATATGTATATAAATATATATATGTATATATTTATATATGTAAATATTTACATATGTACATATATATACATATATACATACATATATATACATACATACATACATATTCATTCATTCGTACATTCAAGCACTCAATCGTCTATTCATATATACATGCTTTACATTCACTCATTCATTCATAAAACATAGACTAGGTTTCTTCTGCTCCATTGACTACATACTGTTTCCTGGGACCAATGTTTTAACTAACGCATTTCCAGTATTTAGGGTACCTGTTTTTTTTGTTTTTTTGTTTTTTTGTTTTTTTTAAATATTGTATTAATGTTAATATTATTTCGATACCATGTACATATTATGTATCTAGCGTAACTGATTATAATAATGATATAGTCTACTTGATTCCTTTCAAAAAATAATGGTCTACTCTTTAGACGTACTATAATATTGTTTTGACCTTAATATAATTACTTATATGCATCTTTTTAGCGCATATGTAATCAATTTTACAGAACGGAAAATCTTCATCATCGCAATCATCATCATTATCATCATCATCATTATTCAATTCAATTCAATTCAATATGAATTTTATTTCTACATCAGCACAAACTACATAGACAGAAATAGATACGTAAAAACGGTAATTGATAAAATGTAGGCCTATCATAACATTTAAATCATCATCATCCTCATCATCATCATCATCATCCATCATCATCATCATCATCATCATCATCATGTTATTATTAGCATATTATTATTATATCATTTTCATCATTATTATTACCATTATTACTATTTATGTAAGCTTATTATTACTGTTACTCTTACTATCATTATCGTTTATTGTTATAGGCTATTAATATTATTGGCATTATTATCATTGTCATTGTCATTGTCATTGTCATTGTCATTGTCATTGTCATTGTCATTGTCATTTTTATTTATTTATTTATTTATTTATTTATTTATTTATTTTTATTTATTTTTTTTTGTAGACAGATTTGTGATATATGACCATAACCATTAGTGAAAATTCTACTACTGTGTTGTATAATAGAAATAGTAGGTTTAGTTATAAATGTCAATATTAATGTAAAATAAATTGTTCTTTCAGGCCAAGGAACATGTTAACTTACCTTCGGAGACACACGACAATTTTCAGGATCCTGCTAAGAAGGCTCAGTTACAGTCATCGCGACCAGAAAATATCCGCCAAAGACAAGCAGAAGGTGGAGAACCAATGAATTCTCTTCCACTTCCTGACAAACTTGAAAAACTGAAGGAACCAATGAAAGACCTACTGGTGAAACACACTGGAGACTTGTTAGAGTTGACAGAAAACACTAGGTGGCGACAGGCAGAGTTACAAGAACATCGGGATGATCTTCGACTTCTCAAAAGAAAAGTCGATTACACAACGCCACTGCTACGCCCGCCTGTTTATTACGATACACTTCATAACATCTACAGCACAAAACCACCATTTTATTACGACGGAGAAAATCCTTACGAGTATGATTACGTCGGACCGTGGGACTATCATAAAACGAATGCAATTATTGATCAGTATGCCAAAGAGGGTAAACAGGACGAAACTTTGCTCCAATCCGATGCATCTAGAGTTCATCCATTTGACTGGGAAAAGTACCAGTTTGCAGGATCACCTGGAAAGAAGGCATATGTTATGCCAAAGTATACGGGTAATCAACTTTTAAATGGAATTTCGCGCCTTGAACAATCGGTTGCACAGAAACCTATTCCCCAGTCTAACTACGTACACAGTCACAACCCAGATAGGATCAAGTCTATACTGACAGCAAGCGATGGTAAAATAAATCTGGCTGATTTAAGTTCAAGCTTACCGACGGCCTATACTAGCAAACGATCTTTACCAACAACAGCTAAAAGTGTGCAGATAAATGGTACTGTTAGGGTGGCTACTGGTGGTGGTGACGAGCCCCTCAAAGTAACAGATGTTCCAACTGCCTATCCACAAGATATTGGAGATAATTCTCTCAGGGTCAAAGGAACATATACAGGTCCGGTGGAATATGACGTGTACCGTAATTCACAAGTAGACGCGCGCCACATCAATCCACAAGGAGCCAGAGACAGACGATTTGATTGGACAGCAGACTCTATTCATCGTCGAGATCAAACAAAACTTCTAGATATTCAAGATTCGTTCACTAAAAGTAACACAAGAGATCAATTTCACAAAACATTCTCGGAAAGTGCACCCGATTTAAGAAATAATGTTGACACAGGAAAAAACCATTCATTCGAAGGGGTAAATTCATACTACTGGCATTAAGTCTGATCTAAAAATAAATATATCATTTATTATCATTACGATCCGTTTTACGTTACGTGCAATGATCACATTCACGATCTCATCATCGTCGTCGTTACCATCATCATCGTCATCATCATCATCATCATCGTTGTCTCTGTCAAATCATAATCAATATTATGATGGAGTTATTTTAACACGTTGTGCAGCTCCCTCTAAAATGTCCCCAGGCGTCCAATGTATGAGGCAAAATGCTGATAAATATCCCGGGGAAATTCACAGCCTGTGCCCCTTGAAGTTAGCAAGTGAGAGCTGATAGCTGCTACGCCACTGCTAGAAACATTTTTTGTTATGACCGACATCAATGACCTGTTAAATTTACAGTATCATAACGTCAAATTTTCACCATAAAACCTTTTACTTTATCTGGGGCCCTCAGTGTTTGATTAAAATTTCACTTTAGCTATTTGACCCATTATTATGCCCACCCCTGCAGTAAAGTAAATTTATTTTCAATGGATTAGGCCTACCATATAGGAAATATATCTTACATATTTCCTCCATGGGCCTACAGAGATATATCTTTAATATGTACGTCCATGCGTAATCTAAGGACTTGTATTGTGTTTTATCCAGTAGAGTAGGCTATGTAAAGAACGTGAAATTTCAGCAAGGTTGGTGATTTCTTTGGAGTTATTAATACAGTAATCAAGTTGAAAAAAATATATATATTATACTCCGAAATGAATAATTCAATATGCTTCGATGTATTAAAAAATATCAAACGATGTTTAATAATATATTAAGTATTGTGCTATTTTTAGAAAAATTAACTGGTAATGAATGTAATTGTGATAAACCAAAGAACAAAAACCACAAATAATAATTCGATACAAATTATGTAGTTTAACTAATAAGTATATTGTGGTGCAATTGCTTACGCCAAAGTACTACTAGTACCGTGTATGCCAAGTAGTGTATATATAAAGAATATGAAGCTGCACATTGTAATGAACGTAAAGTAATGTAGATATAAGCATATACACGAACGTACCGATAATTTCAACAAAGAATGTTTATCACCGCACATGTTTATGATGTGGTATTATTGTTAAATAGAGAAAAATACACAAAGATCAAGATCGCCTTTAGTATTTTATTTACTGTATAATATCATTTCAATCTTTCATATCTAACAGTAACTCCCCACTTAAAGGATGAAATTATGCTTTTTCTTTAAGAGGCTTCGAGAGTGAAGTTAATATTTATAACGAGGGACATGGTTTGGACCCGGAAGTCTGGGATTGAATGCCACAAATCCTCTCAACTCCATCCCAATATCTTTTTAATTGGGGCCTTATAAACCTACATTTCCGGAAAATGATATTTATGTACCGTATGCATAGTTACCAACCTGAGAGATTTGAAATGCGTGACTACACCAGTTGGTTGGGGGTTGGGGGGTGGCAGGTCGCCAGGCACCCCCACCCCTTGCAGGATTCAGAGGCGGAACCCTGGTAGGGGTCCAGGGAACAAGGGCCCCTGTCGTTCCAACGATCTGTGCATGTTAAAGCTGTTTTAAATCGATTTCAGGCAGGGGTGGCACCAAGATTTACCCGACATGGGGAAGATGTCCATGACGTGGGGGCCGATGCCCCGACGAGGGGTCAGATTTCCCCGACGAAAGCAGAGTGGGCGTGGTGGAGCTTCGATTAAAAGGTTTCGAAAGAGATTCCGGGGGCGAAGCCCCGGAAATGTTGACAATTTATGGGTTTCAAAGGCTTATTTAATCGATTTTAGAGTCTATATGTAGAAAATACATATAATTGTTTTTTCTCCCCGACGAATTGTGCTTTTTCTCCCCCGGGGGGTGGGGGACAGCCCTCCCCGACCGGGGGAGGGGTTCTCTCCCTCCCCGACCGTTTTTATATTTTTAATATTAAAACCAATTTCTTCTAATTTCAAATCAATTTCTTCTTATTCGTGAAAATTCGTTAACGCATAGATTTTTGCTAAATGCGTGACAAATTTATGAACACGCATGTGTTTCTGCAAAATGCGTGTTTCAACCACAATCAATTTGAAATGCGGGACCGTCCCGCGCGATGAGAGACGGTTGGTAACTATGCGTATGTGCCTTTTCAGATGAAAATGTACTTGTATCATGAGTGGACTTGGATTTAATTAAGAATTGTGCAATCAATTATGATATCAGTAGGGCCTAAAGGGGGATTACAACGGGACTTCAACTATTCTCAAACTACTCACGTGAGATCAAATTGAAGTTAAACTATGATAGTCTGTTCACCGACTCTCCGATGGTATAAATGCTCGAATATGCAAACGAATGAATCGGAATCAATACCGAAGGAGTCCAAATGTAGGCCTAGTTAGCGACGAATTCAAAAGTCGAGTATTGCTAAGCTTCCATATTCACTCTTAGACCAGAATTCAAATCGTACATCCGGATGAGGTAACACCATTAAGCATTCCATATGTCAATCAGACTTGGGCCTGAGTGTTCTTACACTTCAACATCTTGAAAAAATACTCCCCCCACCCCCTAACTAACCTAACTTAACTTTCAATTAGGACAACAACCTACACGATCTGCCGAACCAGCTCGATCGGAGCTGAACGGTGAGTTAGTAGGTACTCTGGTGACCACATGGGCAAAGCCACGGCTCTCCGGTTGAGGTATCACTCGACTTCTTGATTTGATCTTCAGATTTCCACTTTCTTTCTAGCAACAAAGTTCCTCATATTTTACAGAAGAATAGGCTCCTCCTATTTTGTGACGTAAAACATTCTATTCGTTTATTATTTTATTGATCATATGATCTTGGTATTCAATTATTGGCAAACATTTCTAAGAAATACTCGATATACTTTTACAGGCCTAATCATTAAAACGCTTACAGTATAATAACATTTCAATTTCAATTTCTTTACACATAGCGTAATAGAAGCATTTACATTATTTTACAAAAAGAAAACAATGCCCATATGTATGAAACGCATTTTCTACTAATCTGCATGGTCTAACTATTCGCCAGATTTATTTTGATTCTCCTCATCATTAGTGTTTCCAAATGCAGGGTTTTCAACCAACTGAAGTTGAATGAATTCCTTCTGTTTCTGCTTCTCCGAAAGTAATGTATACGAGTCGTTTGCAGTATTGCTATTTGATGTACTCTGCGTAAAATCGTACGAGGATTTAGGTTTGCAGATACCCAGCCATTTCTTCCAAGCTTCTTTGCATTCTTTCTGTCTTAAACAGATAAGGTAAAAAATGGCGACGCCTTGACACGAGTTAAAAACGCAGAACAGAATCAGGAACACAGTGTCAGCATTGCTTTCGAAAGTCAAAAATCCGAAGATCCAAGTGAGGCCTAGCAGCAAAGAAATGGCAATGGTGTTTACCAAACGTTTCTTCTTCTCGTTCGCATCGAGCACTCTCGTTGCAATTGATCTCGAGAAGAATAACTGTTTGATGATGAGTACGAATACGATCGAGTTGCAGAGGATTACAACTCCAATTGGAATAATAATTGCATAAATGAACACCTCCTGTTTGGTAGCACTGAGGTAACAACTGAAAAATACAAATTTTATATTTTTATTTTATTATATTGGTCTAACAACTAACAGCAACAACAACCGCCACTATTATGAATTCAAAGCATAATATCAAAACAGACACCATCTAAGTCTCATTATGAGGCTTCGAGAGTTGAGATTTTATGGTCGTGAGAAAAACCACTGGTGTTTGAAAGAATTTGAGCCCAAAGCCCTGAAATTGGAACGCAAACGTAGTTTTTACAGCACTTTACAGAAATACTTACTATTTCTTGTTATCATAATATGACACATCGATTGACAGTAGAACCATTGGTGGTATACAGGGCAAACCTACAAGAAATAAAATAACATAGGCCTATGTTAGTACGCGTTGTCCGTAGAGCTAGCGCTGTATCACTTCGTTGTCACGTTGGACAATGGACCATCAGAGAAACTTTGCACTATTACAGGAAGAGCAGCATGATGTCATAAATCTATTGACACTATGATCTCCAGTGCACATAGTGGTCTTCTGGGAATTGTCTTTGGTTCGAACCTAGAATTAATCAACAATTATAGTAAAAACCGGTTCTATGGAACTCGATAAAAGCGGATACAATTACAAATTAAAATTTTCACCACTACCACAAGAACCCAAGAAGAAATCGCAATCTCGCAAAAGAAATACAATTTAGTACAACTCATTGTACAGCAAGAATGCAGCCACCAACGTCTGAAAAACTTTCCTCGAATAGTTAGACAATTCCCACAAAATCACTGTCAGAATCACAAAGACTCCTTAAAAAACAGTGATAAGGATAAAGGATAAAGATATTAACAACAACAACAACAATAATTATAATAATAATAATAATAATAATAACAATAATAATAATAATAATAATAATAATAATAATAATGATAATGACATATCAGTAAGGATAATGTCTTACATGATGACGCCCTCAAGGATATTTTTTAAGACAAACCTAATCTGAAACAACATTATGTCTATTAGTTAAAAGTAAACTTCCTACTAACAGCAATTATGGTACATTTCTATGCAATACCAGGACATACAAACTTTGTCCACATGTTAAATCCAGCAACATTGTCAAATTAGCTAATAACAACAATTTTAGCATAATAGACACTAATAACCGGATGTCATCTAACTTGGTATATATATGCTATCTCATGTAATATTTGGCTAAACAAGACAAACATTTAGACAACGGATTAAAGGACATTAACATGACATCAAACAGAAACTTACTCAACAACCTGTAGCTAATCATCTCACATTCTCTGACCACCAGTTAATAATATGAAAGTTCAAATAGTTTAGAAAGAATTTTTCAAGAATAGTATAGAAAGAGAGCTCTGTCGGAAAGACCTATCTTCGTTAAATAGCAGCCTACCAGCTAAGAAGCTGACGACGAACGAAAAAACATTTATCAACTCCCTGCACACCTGTCTCTTATACACATCTAGATGTGTATAAGAGACAGGTATAAGGAAATAGTACATATTGGTTGCTTCCACAGCTGTCCAAACAACAGAAGTCAGCAAAAAGTAGTGTAACAACACAGCAACCGTTTTACATCCTGCTGTTTTTGGATTTACTGTATCAACGCCCAATATGAACGTGGTATACAAACAAATCAAAGACACACACAGGCTCACCATGATTTTCTGAGGCTGACGTTGACGTAAAGAACTATTGAAAAATAGTAAAAAAAAATAAAACAGTAATACTTACATTATGCTGTATAATAACACACACAGTTAATTTATAAAATAGTATTATTTGTATTATTTTAAAATTAATATTTTTACATCTTTTACTGATTCGATCAATCAGTTACTCAGTATACCACAATGCATACCGTTAATATTGATTATTAATAATAATTAAGACCTAAATTTACAAATACCAAAATGGCCCACAGAATAATATGGATCAAACCAAAACGAATAAATCTATATCTTGTCTTGTGCTACTGACGTGTAAGTAGTTGCCCTGCACTTGCAGGATTAAATTAGTTTTTATTAAATATTTTTAATATTTATTTTTTTATATTTTTTTAAATATTTTTTTTATGAACTGTTTTCTATTAGGTGTACTTTTTATTTTTAGAAAGAATGCATTCCATAATGGTATCGTGTTTGGTATAATGCGAATTTATAGCAGTCTTTGTTGACATGGATTACATCATATTATGAAGATATTATTTTGTCAGTTGGCCTATCTTGTTGTCGATTTGATAGATGGATAATGTTTAATGGGGTTTTAAATAATTATCATTTTGTATAGTGCTAGTTCTCTTGTAGTCTTTGTGACAAATCGTGCCTTTCTACGTTGTACTTTTTCCAGTTTTCTATGTGTACTTTTTGTGTTTTTTTAAGAGGTTTATATCATTCTGTAGATTGTTGCAGTACTTATGTGAATTTATTGTTTTATATTATCTGCAAATAATCTCAATTCAGATCAGACAAGGCCAGGGAGATAATTACGTATGCTAGGAAAGGAAGAGGTCCTTAGAGGTCCTAAAGGCATTCCTGACGTTATTGTACAACATCGATTACAACTTGTTGGAATATTTAAAAACGACGCAATCCAGTTCTTAATGATTCTTCGTATACCAAATTGGTCCAGTTTACTTAGTAGTCGTTGTGTCGAAAGATTTGCTGCGAAGTTTGCTGTGAGTTTCACAAAAGTGACTACTTGTGAATCCATGCTGTCTGTCAGACCTAAGTAATTCGGCCTTTTCTTTTGCACTAGAGACAATTCTACCTGCAGATAATAGTGGACAAATACCCAAAACGTTTAGGTGTATTACTTCTATATAGTTCCACAAAAGTTGTATGTTGTCACTATGGAGGCTTGTTCCAATATTCCGCACAAATTCACGATGATTGTCTTTGATTTTCAGTTAAGTTTTTCGTCTGAGGTTCTTAAACATGTCCCACGTTTCTTTCTTTTATCCCTTCGTATGTAAGCATTTACCCAGGGGAGGTTTGGTTTTGATGAGTTAAATGTGTGCGAGATATTATTATCCATTGCTCTTTTTATTGTTTTTAGTCCACAGGGTGTCTACATCTATTATTACGAGGTATTGATCACTGATGTTTGCTGTTGCTTCTATCTTGTTAACAAAGGCTTTGTTATTCGTGAAACGTGGTTCAAGAATATTTTGGTTTCGTTTCTAATCGGTTAAGCTAAAATTTGATGGCGATGATGCTCCGATGCTCTATAACATAATTTTACTAGGTGTAGGGTATTTTCAGGGTATTGCTGGAGTTCCAGTCGACACCTGGAAAATTAAAATAACCCAACGCTGTATTGAAACATGCCTTGTGATTTTCCTGATGGAACTTTGCAGTTGTCGCATGTAGTCATTATCGGGATTTTTTGTGACCTAAGGCATCTATTGTATATACAAATTTTTAGTTTAAGTTTAAGTTTTAGGGATTACATTTATTGGTAGGGCTTTATATAAGAAACTCAACATATCTTTTAAATGTTATATCTCTCAGAATTTGCGCAAACACTGATCACCTTATTTTTATGCATAATATTTCTAGAGTTAAAGCTGCCCATTTTCATATATTTAATGCTTTCCTACTGATGTTCAATGAACTACCTTATAATATTAAATAATCGCTTGTCCTCTCATTTTCATATTTCATTGTTTTACTTAAAGGCAACTTGCTGAATGTTAACACATAATGTCTGTTAATGTCTTTCGATTGAATGTTAATTTTAACTATTGTGTATACTTTCTGTTCTTCAATTCTATTTTGTTATCTACTTTTAAATGTTAGCTTTCAAGGGGTTGGAGAATTACTAGATAGTTGATTTAATTCGACTTTTTAATCACACCGTCTACCCCTTATAATAGTTCATTTTTTGTATCTCTGTTGTGTTCCAAAGACGAAATAAATTAAATGAAATGAAGTGAATGCTGAACCATTTAATTTGACAGTCTGAGTTATCTAAGTGTTAACTATTGTTGGTCACTCTAGCTGCATGGTTATTTTTTCCATATAGAACAAAATTGTCCACAATTGTCAAAAAGCACGTCGAAATTCTGTGCTTCATTGTTGGTCGTACTGTAAGTTTAAAACACCAACAGATCATACACTAGTTAAATCAGTTTTTTAGGTTTGATTGGTACAATGTAATACAATCGATGCAGTGCATCGCCAGTTCGATATTAATAGCATACGGGACGAGCACAAGCAGAATACACATTATTTATTTGTTTATATATTATCTAGTCTTTCTGTCTTTCCTAAAATGATGTACGGTACCTGTCTCTTATACACATCTTGGTAATTAATAACAAAATGACTCATAAGTCAAAGAACGAACTGAGGCCTTTCTTTAAATTTTCCTTTGAATTGGATTTCACAACATATGGTGGCAAGCAATTCTATAACCGTCTAAATTTGCCAATGAAAGTGCCCGAGCTGTGAGGGATGTGAACGGAAACATTATGTGCGTTTGATGCCTGACGGGTGTGATGAACGAGCTTTTGGGAATTCATCAAACAAGATTGACCTGAAAACAGTGAGACTAGAGATTGAGCGGCGAATATGGATGATTACAGATGATTTTTTGACAATAAATTCAAAACCTTTGACAGAAGTGGCGTTAAAAACGGTCAACACGTTTTACATGAGACCGACTAGCTCTCTCCCAGACTTAAGAGCAATAGTCGGTGAAAGGACGGACATATGTCTTGTACATCAGTACTAAGCCGTTCTCGTCAAGATTTGGAAGTGCGAGAAGTAAGTCCTAACTTTTTACCTGCGCCTACAGCAATGTTGGAAAATAAGTTTCCTGTCAATCGTTAACTCACACAGTTTTATACAGAAACTGCTTGTAGAAGTTGGTTCTTGCCAAGGGTAAGACTATGATGTATTGGGAGATGTGTTTGTGACCTACTATTTGTTATTGAGACTGTCTTTTTTGTATTAAACAACATCTCCCAATTTTTTACCCAGGCATGAAGTTTCCCTAAGACACACTGTAGGGATGCAGCTACATCAACACGATTTGCAGGTGAACTAATTGAACAATAAAGATTGATATCGTCAGCAAATCATTCGAAAAAGAAGGAAAAGGGTTGGACCAACAATGGTACCTTGTGGGACACCAGACGTTACTGGACATTGTGTAGAACTTTCACCATGCCGACAACTACCAGAGCGTCCTGTAAGGAATGCCGCCAACCAGTTTAGAAGTTTTTCCGTAATGCCGTAAGATTTAAGGTAGGTTCTTCAAGAGACATGGGGCACAGTGTCTAAAGTCAAAGTTAAGAAGTAGAGCATGGATCTAATGTATGTCCAATTGGCGGCCTTTCCTCATTTATTATATAATTTTTATAATATAGTATAAAGAATTATAATACAAAGTACCGTACAGTTTAAAACGTCCACGACAGTCTTAACACTTTTCAAACAAGAAGTCACAATACACCAGCTAAAATGGTAATAAACCCTTTTAGATAATATGCAGTACAAAATATTAAGTATAATAAAAAGAACTGTTTAAAACGTCCACGACAGTCTAACACTTTTCCAACAAGAAGTCACAATACGCCAGCTAAAATGGTAATAAAACCTTTTAGATAATATGCAGTACAAAATATTTTCAAAAAGTCTTTCGCGAGGTCCAAGGCCCAATGATGATCTAGGCCTAATCTTAGGCTGACCAGAATGATGTTGCTATCCACCGGAGATTTACACTCTCGCTTGCCATGCTTAGTAAATTTAAATTGGCCGCAGTCACTGGAAAAGTGTTCAAACTACAAAATTCCAAATTACACCACAAACATCAAAATTAGCTAATAGAACGCGATCAAACAGTACCGTATCTTGACTAAATTAAGAACGCCAAAACACAAGATTTAAGCTGAATTTAAAATGTAAGTATAAAATTAGAGATAATTTAAGTCAGTAGAGTCTGCAAGCGGAGTGTAGGGCCGTATTTATTAAATGACGAGGGTGAAACACTCGAAATAAATCCATATAGAACAAAATTGTCCACAATTGTCAAAAAGCACGTCGAAATTCTGTGCTTCATTGTTGGTCGTACTGTAAGTTTAAAACACCAACAGATCATACACTAGTTAAATCATTTTTTTAGGTTTGATTGGTACAATGTAATACAATCGATGCAGTGCATCGCCAGTTCGATATTAATAGCATACGGGACGAGCACAAGCAGAATACACATTATTTATTTGTTTATATATTATCTAGTCTTTCTGTCTTTCCTAAAATGATGTACGGTACTGCATGTGATGTGTCACATATATACACTAATTGACAGTAGTTTTGTTCTTCTTTTTGTAATATAACGTTTACCTTCATGCATTCAGTATTACTTTGTATTATGACATTTAAAATTTTTCTTTTTCTATGTATTTTATTTGTATATTTCTCTTTACTTGTAGAAGCGGTTGGCGCATCGGTTGTGGCTTGGACTCCCAACCTCGAGGTCGGGGGTTCGAAACTCTCGCTGTGCAAATCGCTTGTGTCCTTTAGCAATGCACTTTATCTACGGTTGTCTTTCTCCACCCAGGGGTACAAGTGGTAGGTACCTGGTAGGTTCCAACACACCTGCGCTGAATACTAGCTGCAATATTATGGAACAATAATATAAGTTGGTATTCAATGTGTTCCATATGTGTTTGATCCAATGACCAGGGTAGTAATGTGAAGCGCTTAGAGGTTCAATCCTGCAAGTGGCGAGTGCAATTACTTTTGGATGTGAAGGAAATGAACGTTGGTGATGTATTTCGACTTACGTTATTGAAAAAAAAAATTACTACTGTTAATAGCAAGCATACGATTGACACACCGCAGCCAATATAGGTCACCAATTCTAGAAATATGTTAAAGGCATGAAGTGCTATATAAGAACAACATGTTATTATTTACTTTACTTACAGATGCACCATACATTGTCCAGTAAATGTAAAGTACCTATCAGGTATGTGCATGTAAGCCGCAACAGAAAGGGTTGGCATTAAACCATTAAATATTAGGCCTACGACATAAGTAATGAAGAAAGTAAGAAGCTCTCATAACAACAAACAGGAATTACGTAATGATATAAATGCATGTAGATATATAAATTTTAAAAAAAACAACTAAACGTAGCGTGAAGTTGAATAGCTTAGTAGTTAACATGGTTGCCATGGTTCAATTCTTGTCATAACAAGACTTTTTCTTTTGACTAAAAACAACTTTACTCCCTAAGCTTCAAAAGATACTTAGTTTACAAAACATCTTTCAATCCTGTAAGTGGAGAGTGCAATTACTTTTGGATGTGAAGGAAATGAACGTTGGTGATGTATTTTTACTTACGTTATTGAAAAAAAGTTACTACTGTTAATAGCAAGCACACGATTGACACACTGCAGCCAATATAGGTCACCAATTCTAGAAATAGGTTAACTCCATGAGGAATTTCATTAGGAAACTGGAAATTAAAAAACGATACATATTATATGTATATATAAATAGTATTTGTGTATGTTATAAAGTAGAACTATATTTATAGTGAGAATATAAACTTAATTATACATAATAATATCATTTACCTCCTATTTGTTTATATATATATATTTATATATCATATACAGCATGTATATATATATATATATATATATATAAAACTAATATTTCAAATGATAATTAAACGAGAACTCACAAACAAGACAGCAAAGTGTGTCAGATGTGTACAATTACACGTTACGCTGCCCTCATCACCTGTATCGATACGTTTACAGCCTTCAATTGACCAATTACCATTTCTATCTAAGGATGCATTCCAGAAAACACAAGAAGCATTGCTGTTTGAATATGACTGCGGAAAGAATCGCAAGGAGCAATACCAATAAGAGTAGTATAATATTATGTATTCTAATACTGTACTCTCGGTAGAACCACCACTGTCTCCAACTACTTCTGCTAACTTTACATCTACAAATATTACCTATTACTGCAACGATAATAATGAATTGGTTTCTTTTTAAGTCTAGTAACAGTACAACATAAAACTTACTTCTGGTACGTAAAACACAAGTTTAACTGGGTTTTTAAACACATCCGGAAGGCTCTTGTTGTAAATGGAAGCTCCCATAATCACACTAGAGAGATTTAGTGCACCCGACTGGAAGAGGTTTGGCTTGTAAAACGAAGTAAAACTAATGTTCGTCCGGCCCTCTATACAAAGAAATCATGAGATTATATTAATTTATGGATTATGATAAGGTCCACATAGGCCTATGTAATTTTAAGGTGTTTGTAGAATGTAGCAGTAGAAGTAGCAGAAGTTGCAGTAGCAATAGCAGCAGCAGCAATAGCAGCAGCAGCAGCAGCGGTATTATTATTATTATTATTATGTTCCCTTACCTAAGATCTAGAGCTGATTAATTTTGAAGGGTTAGGGTCAAAGATTAAGGTCACAATCAACGAAAATTATATTTTTATTTATTTGCCCATAGTATTAATGCCAAACTTGTCAAACTTGGTCACAATTTTCCATGACCAAATACCTCCGCCAACGAAATTGGCAGGAGGTTATGTTTTGTGCTCCCATTTACTCATTTATTTGTCTGTCGGCATATTTGTTGTGAACAGCCTACAGTCCATAGTTTGTATTAGAAATTCGTCAAACTTGGCCACAAAGTTCCTTTACAACTTGATCACATTGTTCCATGACCAAAGATCTCAAACTATTTGAATGTCGAAGGGTAAGATCAAGGTCACCATCAACAAAAAACGATTTTTTGAAACAGCTTTTATCAGAAATTTGTCCAACATGGCCAAAATGTTCCTTTACCAAAGATCTGGAAGTGACTACATTTTGAAGTCAGGGTCAAAGGTCAAGGACACAACGATCGAAAAACTTCTATAACTGTTTGCCGTATAGACGAGTGTGTGTGTGTGTGTGTGTGCGCGCTTATACGGGCTTGCCGGTGAAGTGTAAACAAACATAGGACCATTTATTTCAATGTGATATACAGTATGTGAAAACAGGTTGTAGTGGTAAGAAGAGCGTTTTCCACACTACTAGCCTCGGGTTCAAATCACGATAAATCTACTTGTGTTTTGTTTCTTTTCATTATTATTTTATGGGGACAATATGCGGGGGAAATTTATACTGAAGAGAATTATGATGTGGGCGGAGGTATGAACTCTCCGAGTGCCCTCTAGTAGTTGTTATTATTATTATTATTATTATTATTATTATTATTACTACTATTATTATTATTATTATTACTATTATTATTATTATTATTATTATTATTATTATTATTATTATTATTATTATTATTAGCAGCAGCAGCAGCAGAAGTAGTAGTAGTAGTAGTAGCAGTAGTACTAGCAGCAACAGTGCAGCAGCAGTAGCAGCAGCAGTATTAGGGGCAGCAAGAGTAGCAGTAGCAATAACAGTAGTTGCAATCTGAGTGCAGTATAGCAGTTTGGATTTATTTCAAAGTAAACCAACAAACCATATGATGTTAGGAGATCCTTTGGAAGAGTGAAATACTGACTCATGGCGTTTGCTGAACAAACGTCATCAAAACATACGTTAGGCTTCTTCTCTTCATTAACAACGAAAACAACATCAGAGTTAGGATTTGAATCAAAACTTAGAGTCCGCACAGAAAGTGTATTTTCATCCTTGGTGTAGTTCTGGCCATCAGTGGCGGCGTTGCTGATTTGCTGCTCGAATGACTCGAGGATTAAAGCTGTCGTTTTAGGTGATAGATCTAAACCTAACGAATCAGAGGCAATTACTGCGTCCACCGTGACGACGACTGCACTTGTCACCTACAGTCCAAGGGAATGTTATAGGGAAAAAATGATTACAAATGACAGTTCTCTGTTTCATTTGATGTGTTTCTGCATCCGTACCATTTAACGTAAGTTTCCCACCACTGCGATCATTGGAATTATTTTTCAGCAGTATGTCAATGTTAAATGACGAAACTTTAACTTTATATCAATTAATTAATCAACATGATTCATTAACTTAAAATACAAAGAATTAAATTCTTTTAAAAGCGATAATAATGGACAATAATGAAAAAGCTGGTTTGATGTATATATGAATTTATACTTACAACTCCATTGATCGTATAATATACGATAAAAAGTTTATAAAGTTTATTTATAATTTTTACTTGCATTTTCGTTTGAAGAGTTGGTATTGGCTATTGTTTCCAATGCTTTTGAGACTGCGTGTACATCAGCTGGTTCAAGGTTTTCCGCCTCCTTTACTATTTCTTCGAGTTCAGCTGCAACCTCTTCAACATTTTCATCATTAACGTTCTAACATAACAGCAAGAATAGACTACTTAAAAAAACAATGATTAAGCTTTTGTATTCATGATACCTAATTTCCAATTTCCAGTTACAGAATCTAGTGGCTAAAACTAGCAACATAAATAAAGATTGGAATTTATTTATTTCATGTACTTAATGGCAATGGGCAGGACATCTGTTGTGACGTACTGACGACAAATGCTACCAAAAAAAATTTCTTAGTGTTCACAAACACGGCATCAGATGGTGATGATGAGTTTGATAATAATGTATGAATATGAATATATTATGTATGAATATATATGATGATGTATTTAATTGTTAAATACTAAAATTGGTAACAGACCAAAATTCTTCAATAAGTAGTATATTGTTACGATGTTGTTCCTACGTACCTTAGTAAGGTTCGATATTTCTTCTGATAGGACAGTTTCTAAAACAATATAAAAGAGTACGATATAATTCGTACGATTCTACCTATTACCACATGTAAATTAATTAAGCCTTACTAATCAATAATGATAATAATTCATATTATTGGTCACACTCTGTTATTGCTCTGAATACGAAAAGGACGTATTATAAATCTCACTTTATTTTACATGTTTCTAAAACAATATAAAATAGTACTATATAATTCGTACGATTCTACCTATTACCACATGTAAATTAGTTAAGCCTTACTAATCAATAAATGATAATAATTCATATTATTGGTCACACTCTGTTATTGCTCTGCATACGAAAAGGACGTATTATAAATCTCACTTTATTTTACATGTTTCTAAAACAATATAAAATAGTACTATATAATTCGTACGATTCTACCTATTACCACATGTAAATTAATTAAGCCTTACTAATCAATAAATGATAATAATTCATATTATTGGTCACACTGTGTTATTGCTCTGAATACGAAAAGGACGTATTATAAATCTCACTTTATTTTACATGTTTCTAAAACAATATAAAATAGTACTATATAATTCGTACGATTCTACCTATTATCACATGTAAATTAGTCAAGCCTTACTAATCAATAAATGATAATATTTCATATTATTATTATTATTTACATGTTTCTAAAACAATATAAAATAGTACTATATAATTCGTACGATTCTACCTATTACCACATGTAAATTAGTTAAGCCTTACAAATCAATAAATGATAATAATTCATATTATTGGTCACACTCTGTTATTGCTCTGAATACGAAAAGGACGTATTATAAATCTCACTTTATTTTACATGTTTCTAAAACAATATAAAATAGTACTATATAATTCGTACGATTCTACCTATTATCACATGTAAATTAGTTAAGCCTTACTAATCAATAAATGATAATATTTCATATTATTAATCACACTGTGTTCTCTGTACACATAAAAGGACGTACAATATTATAAATGTCACTATATTTTACGTGAATTAACTCACCGACAGTTATGTAAAAAGAGCAGCTACTCTCTTGTCCAACCAAATCTCTGGCAGTGCAAGTGACGTTTGTAATTGATCCAATTTGATACTCTTTGTCAGGATTGTTTGTGCAGCTGACCTCTGGTAGTGGTGCTTCATCATCAATCGCCGTTGGTACGTCCCAATCTGGAGACGTATCCGTAGATGATATGTCACTGGGACATTCGATTGTTGGAGGAGTGTTACCTGATGGAACATTATGTAATAAAAATAAACATATACAATGGAAGTATCAATAATGAAATAACTTCATTCTCATTATAGATTCCCATATACATTTCTCACGAGTAAATTCTAACCTTTTGTGGTAGTCTTGGGGTGCATATTAAACGTTGTTGTCTCATGTGTAGACGATTTAGACCGAGTTGTGATTCTTGTATTTTGTTCAGTAGTCGAGCTGAAATTCAACTCAATAGTTGGCATGTAGGTAGTTTTATTTAAATGTGTCGTAGTTGGTACTGAAGTAGTTGTCCTTTCAGTAGACGTTAGATCCAGCGCTGCAATGTCAATAGTATTGACACTTGTGAAATATAATATATCATAGGAATTATTTAAAATTTGTAAAAAGAAAATGATTCTGACCGAAATTTTGACAATTAAATCATATATAAACAAACATATCTCAGGCCTACTCGATCGACCGTGGAGATGCGAAGTACAAAAACTAATCTGGATCACTCATTACCATCCACGAATTCCAATACGAAAATACTTTATTGCAATCCATTAAAAAGAGAGATTGAAGTCAGTGGTGGCGCTATAGCCACCCCCCGTCGGGGAAGCTTAGTCCCCCCTCCCGTCGGGGAAGACAATAAATTTTGTCGGAGAACAAACAAATAAAAAAAATATTTACATGTAATATTCGTTTAGCCACCATATCGTTTGTTAACTTTTCATCACAACAACAACCACAATAACAATAATAATAATAATAATAATAATAGGCTAATAATAATAATTCAAAGAGACTAATTAAAAATAATTTGCGTTCTGTTATGACAAATGCTCATTTAGATAGCCTCATGATGGTTGGAATACATCGTGATAGGTGAAGCAACCTCGACCATGACAACGTGGTTGACAGATTTCATGCAAAATGTCCAAAATATAGAATTTCACTTTCAAGCATGAGGATTTGAAAATAAATTAGATGGTTACATTGCATACTATTTGTTTCTTGCTTTATTCAAAATGTTTTGGTTTTGGAAGCTGTTTTCAACATTAGAAAGCATAGCCTACATGAAGTCATATTATAGTAACTCGATGCCTATTAAAATAAGTAATAAAAATTCGCCATAATTCATCAAATGTCCGTGGATTCTTGGGGGCTTCGCCCCCCTCGACCCCCACCGGGGGCCCTAAGCGGCCCCCTGACCCCCAGCCAAGTGAGACTCGATTCGCTCCACTAGCCCCCCCCCGTCGGGGCCTTTAGCCCCTCCGTCGGGCAGGTCCTGGCGCCACCACTGATTGAAGTATAACATCAAAATGAGTTTTCCAAAAAGAAAAAAAAACACATCAGAACATGAAAAAAAAGGAGGGAGACGCGGTGTTTGACTGTGTAGGGAAAACTACAAATTTTGGAACAAGTCATGATGATTATAAAGGTTTTTTAAACGGTTTGTCTTTGACCTCCTAAGGGATGCAGTTTTTGTTTTCGTGAAGAGCCAAGCATAGTAAAACATGTAAAGTGCTCTGATTGGCTAATGATATGATTACGTCATCACACTTTTGTTTGACAGTTGCAGAAGCATCTCGCACACTCGTCTTGACACTATAGTCTTGATCTTATTATAACAGCAGTTGCATTTTTACAGTATTAGAAACAATGTTTAGTACCGTAGGCTACCTGTCATAGCTGAGCCTACAGCTTTACCTCTGCTACTAATAGGCCTATAAGTACAGTCCAGTACATACAATAATACATACAGTACCAACGCGAGGTCGTTTGAATGTAACCAAATTAGTAGGCCCTAGGGATCGCAAGCTTTAGGCTAGACTTGCCACAAGTCTCTTATTTTTTATTATTTTTCTCATTCTGGACAGCACCACCAACGTGAAAGTTAATTTAGAGACGGAATAAAAGAATAATTCGAAAAAAAGAAATCCAGAGGTGACGGAACTAGGGGGTGCTGTGTTATGGAATGTGTGACCGGAAATGGTCTGCATTCAGTTGGTTGTTACCATGCGCCGGTGATGTTGGAGTATATAGTACAGCAATGAATGAATAAAGTTCGGAGTTTGTCGGGTAGTGAAATGATTATTTCACATTTTAAGTGCTCCCTAAATTCATAAGTGTAAGCTAAATTACGGTGATTAATTTAATTAGCGAAGATATGGAGACAATTATTTCGAATCCCTCTTTCCAAGAGGGGATGCAAATGCTTTGTGAAAATGAGTACGACGCGGTACTCATTTTCACAAAGAAATACACACAACTGGTTAGCTAACAATCATGTCAATGTTACATGAGGGGCTGCTGATGTACTGTGTAGCGGGGACGATGAGGCATAAGACTAGGCCTAGGCCTTATAACTAAGACAGTGGAATTATATGTGATAGAAAGTACACTTTCGTAAGAAATAAATTAAAATAAGAAAAAAAAAAAAATAACTAAGAATAATTCATTTGCAGAGGTACCTTATTTAAGTATTATACAATGCTAACAATGCGGCTCTTGTAGCCCTGGCTTGGGCAAGGCATCCATGTGCAAAGCAGTGGTGTTTGTTTATCTATGAAAAAAGCACGCCTGGAAAGTTTGCCTTACCAGGAAAAGGTGACGTATCTAGCTTATGACGTATGCATGCTAACTAATGTGAGTGTGACGTCACCAAAAAATGAATATTTTCTATTATAACCAAAATATTAATAACTACAAAGTTTCTGGGCGTAAATTCCCTTAATATGAATGAAGGGTTGTTTAATCTCCTTGCCATACAAATTACAGCTCACACTGACCAAGGCAATTAAACAGAAGGACGCACATCTCGGGACATCAAAGGTTATAACCACAGATACTAGAAATACAAGATAGAGTTCTCGCATTGTAAAAATGAGGCGGAAGTCGTGCCCAACGTAGGCGGCGCCCTTCTTTTTAACCATGCAAGTTTCCTATACTTCGTGCCCAACGTACAGGGCGCCCTTCTGTTGCTAAGTTTATCCAGACGCAAAAGGCGCCCTTCCTTTTCCACTAATGAAGGAAAACTTTTTCACTAAAGGCCAACTCAGACAGCGTCGGCCGACGCAGCCCGACCCGATTTATCGTCGGGGACAGTCTTAAGCCGTCGTGAGAAATATTAAACACGTTTAATATTCTACTACGCGACTGCCCCCGACGCACACCATCGCGTCTGCGTTCAACTCACACAGACCCGACGCGACAACAAATCGCGTCGGGCTGCGTCGGCCGACGCTGTCTGAGTTGGCCTTAAGAGTACGTCCGGCCATGCGATTCTGCGCTGTATTGTTGTTTTATTCTTTACCGATTCATGATTATGCTTTAATTGTTTTGTGTATTATTTGGATAATAGCAACGATTTCTACCGCCACCAAGGAGGTTATGTATTCACTGATGTCACTGTCTGGGTGTCTATTCCAGTTTGTTTTTATATCTAGTATCTTATTTGAGAATTGATAATAAAATACGCGACGACTTGGTAACGAATGCTTGGCACAAGTTGTTTTTTTTGTCCAGCTGTAGGAGGCGTCCCATTTTTCGTATTCCCACCATGCATTTCGGTGGAACACTTTTTTGTGTGGAGAACTCTATCTTGTATTTCTAGTATCTTTGGCTACGTTCAGACCTGTGAGATACGCCATGCGTATCTAACGCCAGGCGTACGTTAATCCACGGCGTAACTAGCGAGATGTCAAGACTGGGCGATTAATGAACGCTAGCGTAAGTATTCGCGCGAAATATTCGTATTCGTAATTCGCGCATTTTATTTTCTGTTTACATCTAGGTTTATTTTGATTGGTCAAATCTTGGCTGAGTTCAAAATCGATTTGTCGTTCATGAGACTCACTTCGCAGAAAAAATTAATAAATGTTCTGTATATACTCAAATGTTCGTTTTCGGCACCTTATGCCAACATTGTAAAAGTGACAGATTAATGTTACATAAGAACATGAAATTTTATAAAATTCGTAAATTTTAAATTGCTATAAATTTTTATTTTCTTGGTCAATTTTCACAAATCAAATTGCAGTTTATAGAAGCATTTAACAAGCTCGCGGCCAAAAAAAATCAAATGTAACAGACATAGCGAAGTACCCAAAATTAATAAAATAAAAACTAACACCATAAAACGAATGGCACTAATAGACTAATAATTGACGGCTGTACTCGCAACTAGTATCGGATTGTCGATGCCACAGTAAAGATCAAAGGACTGTACGCACGCGCTATGTTCGAGAGCGGAGATGTGAGTCCTTCTGTTGAATTACCTTGCACTGACGTCTCAGTCGAGAAATACGGGTAGCTGAAGTTTTTCTCGCAAATCTGACTACAAAACCATATCCAAATTTCACGTTCCACTTTTGACCCTGAGTTGTGCTTCGCACTCGCCGCTGAGGGCGGCGTTCCGGGAGCCCTGCGTCGAGTATGGGACGCCAATTAAATTAGGTATGGCGCGCACTAAGTGCAATAAAGAGTGAGTAAACTAAAATTAGGGCCTGGAACCCAGGCTAGCTTTAGGCGAGACTTTTTATACCTTGTTTAGTGATTTCGAATAGTTAGCGCACCTTCCGCAACGAAAAATATAAATTTTAGAACAAAAAAATTAAGTGTTTATTTTTATTATGGCCTTCACTCCACTGAAATATCCACTGAAATATCCTATCAAATAATAAATAGGTCTATATTAGTACACTGCCCACCCATGGCAAAAGGGCATAACTGACATTTTTGGTGAAATTGAGTTATATAGCCTAGTGGGGTCAGTAGATCATGTTACAAATGTTGACACAAAAACAATTGTAAAAAAGTGTCCCCCGGGATAGATAGGGGAATGGCAAAAGGGGATAACTACACAATTTTCACCAAATTCCGTAGGGCATAACTGCAAAGATAGGCTGTGATACGCTGAAGCGTGACGTTCTTTCAACAGCCAACTAATCAAAAGATAGCTTTCTCCCTGGTTACAATGAAGGTTACTTGTTAAGTTTTATTATTTTTATTATACTTACTGTTTGTGTACTCACAGTTTGTAAATAGAAATTTGTTAAATAGTATGATTCTTGACAGTAGCATAATGTCTAGTTAATGTTAGGCAAACATGATAAGTCTAGTTAATTTATGCTATATAATCTTGCCTTACTTTGAATGGCATACAGTTTAATACTATGGAAATAAATATATAGGAAAATAGTAACTGTTTAATAAAAATAATTAACCATGGCTGAATAACAATTCACATCTTAACTAGAAATAACAGCAAAGATACTAGAAATACAAGATAGAGTTCTCGCATTGTAAAAATGAGGCGGAAGTCGTGCCCAACGTAGGCGGCGCCCTTCTTTTTAACCATGCAAGTTTCCAATACTTCGTGCCCAACGTACAAGGCGCCCTTCCTTTTCCACTAATGGAGGAAAACTTTTTCACTAAAGAGTGCGTCCGGCCATGCGATTCTGCGCTGTATTGTTGTTTTATTCTTTACTGATTCATGATTATGCTTTAATTGTTTTGTGTATTATTTGGATAAAAGCAACGATTTCTACCGCCACCAAGGAGGTTATGTATTCACCGATGTCTGTCTGGATTCCAGTTTGTTTTTATATCTAGTATCTTTGTTGAGAATTGATAATAAAATACGCGACGACTTGGTAACGAAAGTTTGGCACAAGTTTTTTTAGATCCAGCTGTAGGGGGCGTCCCATTTTTCGTATTCCCACCATGCATTTCGGTGGAACACGGTGGAACACTTTTTTTGTGTGAAGAACTCATAGAGGCTATGGCTATGTTCAGACACAACGACTTACGCTAGCGTAACGTTAATCGAGTGGTGTGAACTTGTGCGCGGCGTAGCGAACGCCAGTATTATCGCGCAATCACTGGCGTACGGTAATCCAGCAAC